>NC_141875.1:118781070-118932585 GCF_056163025.1 Triticum urartu | reverse complement strand
CACCATAACGGAATGCCGTTAAGCTATCGGGTCGGGTTTTGGATCCAATAACCCGTTAACAGCCCCGACCAATGGGAAATTTCCACGTGTAAAATTCTTATTGGCCGGACGAAACACGTGTCAGCTCGTCAGTGGGTCAGATAGGCGCCTATGATATGTCGACACGTGGCACGGCCCAACAGTGGCCCACTTAGCTTACAAAGCTGGCCCGTTTGACTTGGTCAAAAGTTAATGGGCTGGCCCATGAAAAGCCTGTTAATGGTCTCTTCGCAAATAGCCCATTTTACGGCCCGTTAACTCACGGCCTGTTAGGCCCGAAAGGAAATCGGCCCAACAACATCATGTGGGCCGTCGAATATAATACCAACCCATTTCACTTTCGGGCCATGTATGGCCCATGATGTCTTTCGGCCCATATGAGGCCTTCGTATCTTTCGGCCCATTACAGGCCCATGGTGACTCTAGCCCATAATGAACAGTAATTTTCTTTATACCCGTTAATGGTCCATGATTTACATGGGCCGTTTCCAGCCCGTGTTAGCTTTCGGCCTATTGACGGCCCATACGTTCTTGGGCTCCTTTTCGGCCCTCGATTACTTCCGGCCCGTTACTGGCCTGTTCCCCTAATGGGCCAAATTCGTCCCATGGCAAGAGTCGGCCCGTTACTGGCCTGTTCCACTAATGGGCCAAATTCGGCCCATGGCAAGAGTCGGCCCGTTACTAGCCTGTTACCCTAATGGGCCAAATTCGGCCCATGGCAAGAGTCGGCCCGTTTCTGGCCTGTTAACCCGTTGCGCCGTTTCCAGCCCGTCCTATATTCTGGCCCATTAACGACCCGTTATGCCTGTGACAGAATTAAGCCTTTGATGTCCTACGGCCTGTTACCGTGCTGGGCCGATACCAATTACGCCCGATTATGGCCCATGTAGACCCATTTATCCGATGGCCCGAGGCCCACTGATTACAGGCCCATTTATCAACGTCCCGTAGGAGACCCATGGATCCTACGGCCCGTATATGGCCCATGGTAGTTGCGGCCACTAGCAAACCAGGGAAAAAGAAGACTAGGAAATAAGTAAGGCCGAAACTAACGCTAGGCTATTAAGGCGATTGCACAGATTACATCCACTCGGCATCAAAGATCGCCACCAGTGCAAATATAGGGAACACCCTACACTATACAAAAATGGCTTGCTATTTTCTTCAGACGGTGGCTGCACGTTAAGAATAAATTTTGTATCGCACCAAAACAAATTACAACTATATAACAAAAGGAAGGTTGGCATAAAACTTAACAGTCTAGAAGATAAATGCACCACCAGAAGTTCAGAAGCTTAGTTCATTTGACCTGACTGTTACGTTTTCATGTTGTATTGTCCGATGGAGCACCATAACCCTCGCCTTCATTTCCCCTAGGCTCCTGAACAACATAGCAAATGTCTGATAGTCTGGTTTCAAAACCATGCATATCTTGACGAAATTGAGCAATGTTTCTCCTTGTTTCACAAAGGGTCTTTGTTAGGGAATGGACTTGTGTCTGGAGCGCAGATACAACATTGCTTTGAGCTTGCATATCTTGATCATGAGGCAGTTTGGACGATATTGCCTTAACAACCAACCCAGTATTACACAGGAATGTGCTTTTGGCACTGTTAGTGGACAGGTATTGACCCACTGCAGCAAGAGCTGACATTGCGGTTATAGTTGCCTCGCCACCTTCAGAAGGTGGCGGTTCCACCATTTTTCCCATATCTCGCTGAAAAGTTGAGGTTTTACATTAGTAGTACCAGAACAAAAGATATTAAGGAGGCAGCAAAACCAAACAAAATAGCTTTGGTCTATATACAGAACTTATTCTGGTGAATCCATGTAAAATATTAGTTGTATTTTATTGCAAAGTACATAATAAAACCAGGTTCCAAACATATGACCATGTACCATCGCTAATGTATTGTCTATTTCTTCACATTGTATTGAGGGCTAAGGATAAAGAGACGAAGTTTATAATACGGTAAGCATAGTACGACGTCATTCATATCACAAAACAATTGAGAACAGACAAACAGGCAATTGTAACGTTGTGTGGGCAAGTCCAGCATGGAACTAGATTACGGGCCAAGATCAAAGGAACATCACTCCTCTCTTTTAAACCTTGTAAGGTGCAATGATACGCTAAGAAAATTGTGTATAAAATTGAAAAGAGTAATAGACATTGGCTGCAAACCATGCAGTTCAAGGCACAAGTTAGAGTAAGTAGTAGTTAAAAGGCATGGGGATTAAGGACTTACAACAGTGGCTTTGACTGGTGTAGTCATGCCCTTCTTCTTGCTGGTGTGACAGTCCTTGAAGATTTCCACAACATTTGGTTCAGGTACTTTTTGGTCCTTGTGGGCTTTCCTCTGCATTTGGAACAAGTCAATACAGATCTGATAATATGGTACAGCGAAAAGAGTGAAACAGCAGCTAATTACAAGAGCCTCGCAATGTGCAATATAGCTATGAGATCCTGTCGTTTGCTGGAATTTCACTTTCGTACGGTTGGCCTTGTTCTTTGAACAGTTCACCTACAAGAAGATAGATTTGTGTGGCACATGCGTAAATAGGACTTCAACATGTGATCTGATGACATATATATAATGTACCTGATACTTCGGATCGGACCAGTGTTTAACAAGGCCTCTCCAGTCTTCATCAGATATATTTTCCACTGGAGATGTTTGGGCAAGTTCACTGTTAGACTTGCCTTCAAAGTGAGTTTTCCTCAAGTTATACCGATACTGTCGCAGAGCAGACTTGAAAACATGGGTGCAAGCTTGTCTGGTTGCATCATCTTGGCTATCCAACTTGAACCTCATCTGTTGAAAATTATGGGAGTCTCATTATCAGCAACCTAGAAAGTATTGGACAGAGCAAGGCGATATTACTAGTTTCCATACATAACCATACTTACAGATAAATGGTCGAGGAAGATGTTGAACTGGGTTTCGTCTTTGTCATTCCTATACTGAATCCATGTTGGCAGGATACGTACATGACACCCAACAGCAACCGCTGCCTCTGATACTAACTTGGCTGACTCTGTAGCATCACGTGGCCTTTTGGGACGCCCGAATATTTAAGCTACAGTAATTCTCTGCTAATGATGCCACGTCACTTCGATTACTGTCGCTAATCTCGTGTTAGTTCGGAACCGATTCAAATTTTAATTCAAAATCAAGCAAACAATAAACGTTTTCAAATATTAAAACTAAAATGTTTGGAGTGAACCAAATATTGCATAGATAATTATGGTGGAGAAACCACACCTTTATAAAATGTTTAAATAATATGAGATGAATAAAACAGCAGCAAAGCAATTATTCAAGTGCTTTAAAATAATAAACAATTTAAAACTATTTTTATTTCAGTGCTAAACGGTTTGTGGCAGTGGCATGAATTGTAACACTATTTTAGGTGCCACTTTTGTATTTTTGAAAACTAAAATAAAACAAATAAGAACTAAAAGAATAAATAAAAGAAAAGAGAAAATAAACAACAAAAAAATAAAAGAGACAAAGACCCCCCCCCCCGAGCTGGGCCTTGGCCCAGCAGGCTACAGGGCCGCCAGGCCGGCCCAACCGCGCCCGCTACTAATCCCCTCGGGCGCCAGAAACCCTAGCCCCTCTCCCCCCCACTACCCCACGACCCCCACTCTATCTCTCTCTCTCTCGCTCGTTCCTCTCCCCTCCCGTGATCCAGATCGAGATCGACCCGATCTCCCCGCCTGGCGCTGCCCGACGCCGCCCGGCGCCCTCCCTCCCGTTTGCCGTACCTCCTCGTCGGACTGCCCGTCCCCGACTCTCCCTCGCCGGCTCCGACGCCCCGCGACCACGCCTCTGGATGGACGCCCCGCCACCTCGCCGCTGGATGGACGCCCCGCCGCCTACCGTCGACGCTCGCCTCCCCGACCTCCTCCCCGGCGGACTCCGTCGAGCCTCGCCGGCGAACCCCTGCATCGGGGGTGAGCGAAACTCCCCTCTCCTCTCTGTCTCCCTCGCACGTGCGTCCCTAGTCCGTCGCCGTAGTCACCGCGTCTTGCTCGTCGTGCCGCTCGTGCTCCCCGTCATGGCCATCACCCGCATCGCCGCGGCCGTGTGCCGGAGCTCGCGCTCCAGGCAGCACGCGCCCTCCCTCCTGTGCCCGCGCACGCCCCTTGTTCCCCGCATCATCGTGTGCTCGCCCGCGCCTCCCCGCTGCCCTCTGCCGCTAGCTCCCTGCCCTGCCATGGCCTGCCTCCCCTCTCACCTGCAGCCGGCGCCCAGCCCGCCTCGCCGGCGCTGGCACGCGCGCCCGCAGCGGCCGCCCGGGTTCGCCCGTTAACGGGCACCTGCCCGTCGTCGCTCTTGCGCTCGCACCCGCGGCAACCGCAGCACCCGAACCCGCTAAGGCCCAGTGGCCCTATGACAATGGGGCCCCACTCCAAAACATTTTTTTTAAATGAAATATAAATAAATATATAAATAATTAATTAATAATTAAAATAATAAATTAATTAAGTTAATTAATCTTGTTTAATTAATCTAATTAAGTAGATAGTTTAATTAAACCCTAATTAGACTAATCAGTCAATGACGAACGGGACCCACACGTCAGTTGACCAGTCAACGCCTCTGTTGACTGCTGACATCATGCTGACGTCAGCATGCACTGTTCTGGATAATGTTGAATTTAAATAATTAAATAAATCCTAAAAATGAATTAAATCTTTTAAAATTAATATAAAATAAACCGTAGCTCGGATGGAAAAACTTTGTACATGAAAGTTGCTCAGAACGACGAGACGATTCTGGATACGCAGCCCGTTCGTCCGCCACACACCCCTAACCTATCAAACTCGCAACTTTCCCCCTCCGGCTCCTTTGCCCGAAAACGCGAAACACCGGGGATACTTTCCCGGATGTTTCGCCCCTTCACCGGTATCACCTCCTACTGCGTTAGGTCACCTCTAGCACCGCGTATTGCCATGTTACGCTTTGTGATGCTTTGATTGCTCTGTTATTTATTGTGTTCCCCCTCTGTTACTTCTTTCCGGTAGACACCGAGACCGGCGCCGCTGCTGGTGCCCCGATCGACTACGTTGTTGACGACCCCTCTCTCTTGCCAGAGCAACCAGGCAAGCCCCCCCCTTTTGATCACCAGATATCGCCTACTCTTTTCTCTATACTGCTTGCATTAGAGTAGTGTAGCATGTTACTGCTTCCCGTTAATCCTATCATGATGCATAGCCTGTCCTTGCTACTACTGTTATTACCTTTACCTGAATCCTAATGCTTAGTATAGGATGCTAGTTTATCATCAGTGGCCCTACATTCCTGTCCGTCTGCCATGCTATACTATCGGGCCGTGATCACTCGGGAGGTGACCACGGGTATATTCTATATACTTAATACATGATACATGTGGTGATTAAAGATGGGTCGGCTCGTAGGAGCACCCACGAGTGGATCTTTGAGGCGGAGCGACAGGGCAGGTTCAGACCACCTAGGAGAGAGGTGGGCCTGGCCCTAGTCGGCATTCGCGCATACTTAACACGTTTAACGAGATCTTGGTATTTGATCTGAGTCTGGCTACTGGTCTATACGCACTAACCATCTACGCGGGAGTAGTTATGGGTATCCCGGCGTCGTGGTATCAGTCGAAGCCTTCGTGACGTCAGCGACTGAGTGGCGCGCGACGGATTGGACCGTAAGCCTGCTCTTGTATTAAGGGGGCTAGTTCTACTTCCGGCCGCGTTCGCAACGTGCAGGTGTGCAAAGGGCGATGGGCCCAGACCCCTGCGCCATAGGATTTAGACCGGCGTGCTGACCTCTCTGTTGTGCCTAGGTAGGGCTGCGACGTGTTGATCTTACGAGGCCGGGCATGACCCAGGAAAGTGTGTCCGGCCAAATGGGATCAAGCGTGTTGGGGAATGTGGTGCACCCCTGCAGGGAAGTTAATCTATTCGAATAGCCGTGATCTTCGGTAACAGGACGACTTGGAGTTGTACCTTGACCTTATGACAACTAGAACCAGATACTTAATAAAACACACCCTTCCAAGTGCCAGATACAACCAGTGATCGCTCTCTCACAGGGCGACGAGGGGAGGATCATCGGTTAGGGTTATGCTATGCGATGCTACTTGGAGGACTTCAGTCTACTCTCTTCTACATGATGCAAGACGGAGGCTGCCAGAAGCGTAGTCTTCGACAGGATTAGCTATCCCCCTCTAATTCTGGCTTTCTGCAGTTCAGTCCGCTGATATGGCCCTTTACACATATACCCATGCATATGTAGTGTAGCTCCTTGCTTGCGAGTACTTTGGATGAGTACTCACGGTTGCTTTCTCCCTCTTTTCCCCCTATCCCTTCTACCTGGTTGTCGCAACCAGATGTTGGAGCCCAGGAGCCAGACGCCACCTTCGACGACGACTCCTACTACACCGGAGGTGCCTACTACTACGTGTTGCCCGCTGACGACGACCAGGAGTAGTTAGGAGGATCCCAGGCAGGAGGCCTGCGCCTCTTTCGATCTGTATCCCAGTTTGTGCTAGCCTTCTTAAGGCAAACTTGTTTAACTTATGTCTGTACTCAGATATTGTTGCTTCCGCTGACTCGTCTATGATCGAGCTCTTGTATTCGAGCCCTCGAGGCCCCTGGCTTGTAATATGATGCTTGTATGACTTATTTTATTTGTAGAGTTGTGTTGTGATATCTTCCCGTGAGTCCTTGATCTTGATCGTACACATTTGCATGCATGATTAGTGTACGGTCAAATCGGGGGCGTCACAAGTTGGTATCAGAGCCAACTGCCTGTAGGAATCCACCTTTCCAACTCCTTGGCCAAAGTCGAGTCTAGGCATTGCAAAACTTTTACTAACTTGGTTGTGTGTCTTACAGGCACACGTCGCCATCGGGTGGTAGTAGGATCTTTTACTCCTTGATCTATACTCTGGGACTCTGACATCTCTTCTATTCGGGTTAAATGATTTTGCTAAAATCTAACTCTAGGTTCTCGTTACCACTTCCTGCCGGAGAGCCCTTTAATACGGATGATCGACTGCTTCAACGGAAGATTCTAACAATACTCTCGGATGTTCCCTCGATACTTTGTGCCATCCCTCTTGCAATTCCCCTTCCACCGTAAACCCTTAAGGATAACTACTTGCAGTTGTTATTCTTACATTCATCCCCAGTTGGTCTTGTTATTACAAGATACCCCGAAACACTCGTCGTTGTTTCGATAATCCTTTGAGCTTACCGCCTTGCAGTTCTTGACACATGAATACCCATACAGATAGTTCTCGCACTTATCGAGTATCCGCTCATCCCCCAGTTGTTCATGTGTTTCACGATTGTCTTCGAAATACTATTCGATCCTTCAAAAATCCTTAGTAGCTTATTGCTCCGCAATACTTTTCTACTTGCATGATGGATACTTTCCATGTCTGGCAATATTCGTTAGTATCCTTAGGCACCGTCATTTTGATCCTATTGATTCAACATGAGTGCGAATGCATGCAATCATCGGTTGATCCTTTTAAATTATCTTTCCGGCTCAGACGTCATTTGGATATGAGCTGGTTCTTGACCAATCAATGCCTTGATCGGTTGTATCCCTAAGTCTATTCAGCTTACCCATCCTTAATCAGAGCGTTTGCTTCTGATCCCTTGATTTGGAAATCATAATTCCTTGGCATTTGAGCTTTGAATTAGTCAGTTGTTTCTATAATCGGATGCCTTGGCATTCCTTCTTTCTCTGACTGAGTACCGATACTCACATCAGCCCCGTTGTGGACCGCCATACCCATTGCCGGGTTATTATCCAACAGTGTCCTTCATAACCAAAATCCTTATGAGTTCTTTACCTGATACATAATGCCCTTGGTAAATTGTATCATCTGCTTGGCCAACCATGCTCTGCTTTCGAGCTGGTCGTATTTACTATTGAAGCTTGTGGTATATGTTTCCACGATACCCTGAAGGGTTGAACCTATGCCTTCCTTTATATGTGTGAACTCGGAAGTTTTCACGAGTCATACTCATCTGGTATTTCACCAGATAAAAATTTCAACACTGCAACTTCTTCGAAGACGAGAAGTGAATGGAAGGTTATGCATTAAAGAAGTGGGAGTCGACCTTGAACTTTGCGTTCATGCCCATGGACCCGATGTGGAACTTATCATGGAAGCTTCTTGCAAAATACTTAATCAGTGGGTAATTCTTTCGATGTCATTAGATTGGATCCCTTGCAGCTATGGTTCCGACCATATTGTTCTTCTTTGATCCCATTTCTCGGGGAATTTTAAATATTTTCCATTTACAGAGCAATACCCCAGTCCAACCTCTACTTTCATCCGTCGTCGAGTATTACCCCCTGGTATCTCGAGATTATCACAGAACCGCATAACTTCTTATGAGTTCTTCGTCAAGTACTACATTCTCATTGATTCCAATTTTTTCCTGGGTTTTGAGTGGTTAGTCACTCAAGTACCCCGATAACTGAATCGAGTCTGCACTACGGTTCAACAACTCTTAGTAATCTTCCTTACTTACCAGTTTGAACTCGATCACGTAAGTCCTAGCCCGCTCGGCTATATCATTATCATGCTGATTTTAACGGTGCTATTGGTCCTTAACCCCAGAGCACAACTTTCGGCGATGAACTAAGCTTTTGTTGATTTCCTCGTCTTACCGTTTCACCTCGAACAACAAACTTGACCCCGAGTTTGTGTCGTATCTGTGGCTTCAATAATCTTTTGCTGCATCGGTCCTTTTGCTTGATGCAGTCGCTGATCAATTGCTTTTTCATGGATCCTCTCGACAACAAATTGTCGTGATCATCATCAACATTTTGACTCCTTCCAGGATATCAATGGAATTCTTGATGATAAGTGCCATCCTTGCCCCTCGATGATTTTTATTATCATCGACAACACCCTTGACTTCCTTTCATCGCGGACTTGTCCACATTATGAATACAACTTGCTCTCCAGCTAGTGTTGTGTTCTACCTTGAAGTATTACTACCTTTTCTGTCGAGAATGTTGTGAGTATTACTCCACCTCTTAAGCATTCTTGGTATAGTGATACTTCTCACTATCACCATTCTAACATTGGTCGGGCAACCTAGCCCATATTTCGGTTGCACGTTTCAACCTGTGTTTAATTGTGTATGTTTTCCTCGAGCATACATAATTATATCATTTGATCTGACAAATGTTATCTCCTTGTTCACATAACTGTGGAAATCCACCTTTTTGGAAATCTCGAGGATTGTCGCTGACTTCATCAGCTACCCCCTCACCCCCTTCCTTGGTTTAATGATGAACTCTTGTTTCAGAATCGCTTCCATAGTACATTTCTCGAGAATATTACAATGTCATCTCGTCAAATTGTGATTGCACCTTTTCCTTCTCAGGCATCTAGAGTTTGAGATATCCTAGCACCAATCAGATCTGAATCTCGGTCAGATATGATGGTTGGAACATTTTTCCAAGAGTTATAACCCTGGTCTTTTATGACCCGGTAAGGTGATGGCATGCCTAGCACACCTGGCCGGAGGACCTATTGTTATAGTTTTCTTTTAGCAAGGTTATCTATTCTTCCATGAGGAAATTGTAAGACTTACTCTATAAGTTGTTCCCGATGGATCCTTTGTGTATCCAAAGTCTAATCTTTACCCAATGACCATGTTATTGCTATCTCGAAGCATGTCTGTGGTACTCCAATTTTCAATAAGAGCATTTGAATCACAATGCTAAATTCTCTTTATCAATTATCCAAACACCGCTGTATGGGTAATGTCATGAACTTCCTCTCCCCTTACCTAAACGGTTTTCTACATTATATCCTTTCATGGATATCATGCTCTGCTTGTCCTTGGGAAGGATATACCCCTCCTGAAATTATGTGTTTAGACACATTTTTCCTTTCCATCATTCTGATTAATCTGATAATCATATTTCCTTTCCATTTCTTGGTTTAACCTTTCTTGAGGTCTATATAATCTAAGCAGTAATATTCTCCTGCATATGTAAACCCCTCGGTGTACAATTCTGTCAATAAGGCCCTGTTACTATTGTTGATGACATCCTGGTAACCACCGATGGACGAGAACTTTGCCTATTGGCCCGCCTCGTTTCAACGAGCAGGAAATGGTTCTCTTCGTCCCTCGCCCTTGGTACCGATGTTGTTGTCGACATAACCGACAGACTAACCTCTGACATGCCTTGCCTACATGACCATGCAAGATGTCAACGCCCTTCCTACTTTTAACCCACATGGTGGGCCCATAACCCACAGTTCCACAGGATCGAAACCGACTCTCCTATACACCCCTGTTTCTAAAGTCATTCCTCACGCATGGCTATGTATGTAATTCACGGGCCACCTTCCTAGTGATCTATTCTGGTATCAGACGCCATACTTATTCGCATTGCCATGTAACCCTTTCACCTTCTAATTAGGCATCGAACCATTGCCTATTCATTTGAAACTTCTCATGGTATCTTCTTACTTTGCTCTCGATATCTTCTTAAGTTTCAATTCGAGAGATACTTATGCTTCTTCCCCTGAGTTAATCGTCTGATGCTCGATCTTGTTAGAATCCGTCCCCATAGAGTTTTCCCTTCTCACCCTTTCATAAGTACGGTGAAGATCCTGAAGGTAGGGCGACAACTTCATCATGATGGCTGGAAGCAGAGTAATGAAGACATCAATGTAATGGATCGATCTCTTCGAGAAGTGCAACCAAGACCGAGAAGACTCGTTAGAATTTCGCAACCAAATCCCTTCGCCCTTACCTCCCCTATTAAATCTCGGGACGAGATTTCTTGTAGTGGAGGAGAATTGTGACGCCCGGATATTTAAGCTACAGTAATTCTCTACTAATGATGCCACGTCACTTCGATTACTGTCGCTAATCTCGTGTTAGTTCGGAACCGATTCAAATTCTAATTCAAAATCAAGCAAACAATAAACGTTTTCAAATATTAAAACTAAAATGTTCGGAGTGAACCAAATATTGCATAGATAATAATGGTGGAGAAACCACACCTTTATAAAATGTTTAAATAATATGAGATGAATAAAACAGCAGCAAAGCAATTATTCAAATGCTTTAAAATAATAAACAATTTAAAACTATTTTTATTTCAGTGCTAAACGGTTTGTGGCAGTGGCATGAATTGTAACACTATTTTAGGTGCCACTTTTGTATTTTTGGAAACCAAAATAAAACAAATAAGAACTAAAAGAATAAATAAAAGAAAAGAGAAAATAAACAACAAAAAAATAAAAGAGACAAAGACCCCCCCCCCGAGCTGGGCCTCGGCCCAGCAGGCTACAGGGCCGCCAGGCCGGCCCAACCGCGCCCGCTATTAATCCCCTCGGGCGCCAGAAACCCTAGCCCCTCTCCCCCCCACTACCCCACGACCCCCACTCTCTCTCTCTCTCGCTCGTTCCTCTCCCCTCCCGTGATCCAGATCGAGATCGACCCGATCTCCCCGCCTGGCGCCGCCCGACGCCCTCCCTCCCGTTTGCCGTACCTCCTCGTCGGACTGCCCGTCCCCGACTCTCCCTCGCCGGCTCCGACGCCCCGCGACCACGCCTCTGGATGGACGCCCCGCCACCTCGCCGCTGGATGGACGCCCCGCCGCCTACCATCGACGCTCGCCTCCCCGACCTCCTCCCCGGCGGACTCCGTCGAGCCTCGCCGGCGGACCCCTGCATCGGGGGTGAGCGAAACTCCCCTCTCCTCTCTGTCTCCCTCGCACGTGCGTCCCTAGTCCGTCGCCGTAGTCACCGCGTCTTGCTCGTCGTGCCGCTCGTGCTCCCTGTCGTGGCCATCACCCGCATCGCCACGGCCGTGTGCCGGAGCTCGCGCTCCAGGCAACACGCGCCCTCCCTCCTGTGCCCGCGCACGCCCCTTGTTCCCCGCATCGTCGTGTGCTCGCCCGCGCCTCCCCGCTGCCCTCTGCCGCTAGCTCCCTGCCCTGCCATGGCCTGCCTCCCCTCTCACCTGCAGCCGGCGCCCAGCCCGCCTCGCCGGCGCTGGCACGCGCGCCCGCAGCGGCCGCCCGGGTTCGCCCGTTAACAGGCACCTGCCCGTCGTCGCTCTTGCGCTCGCACCCGCGGCAACCGCAGCACCCGAACCCACTAAGGCCCAGTGGCCCTATGACAATGGGGCCCCACTCCAAAACGTTTTTTTAAATGAAATATAAATAAATATATAAATAATTAATTAATAATTAAAATAATAAATTAATTAAGTTATTTAATCTTGTTTAATTAATCTAATTAAGTAGATAGTTTAATTAAACCCTAATTAGACTAATCAGTCAATGACGAACGGGACCCACACGTCAGTTGACCAGTCAACGCCTCTGTTGACTGCTGACGTCATGCTGACGTCAGCGTGCACTGTTCTGGATAATGTTGAATTTAAATAATTAAATAAATCCTAAAAATGAATTAAATCTTTTAAAATTAATATAAAATAAACCGTAGCTCGGATGAAAAAACTTTGTACATGAAAGTTGCTCAGAACGACGAGACGATTCTGGATACGCAGCCCGTTCGTCCGCCACACACCCCTAACCTATCGAACTCGCAACTTTCCCCCTCCGGCTCCTTTGCCCGAAAACGCGAAACACCGGGGATACTTTCTCGGATGTTTCCCCCCTTCACCGGTATCACCTCCTACTGCGTTAGGTCACCTCTAGCACCGCGTATTGCCATGTTACGCTTTGTGATGCTTTGATTGCTCTGTTATTTATTGTGTTCCCCCTCCATTACTTCTTTCTGGTAGACACCGAGACCGGCGCCGCTGCTGGTGCCCCGATCGACTACGTTGTTGACGACCCCTCTCTCTTGCCAGAGCAACCAGGCAAGCCCCCCCCCCTTTTGATCACCAGATATGACCTACTCTTTTCTCTATACTGCTTGCATTAGAGTAGTGTAGCATGTTACTGCTTCCCGTCAATCCTATCCTGATGCATAGCCTGTCCTTGCTACTATTGTTATTACCTTTACCTGCAATCCTAATGCTTAGTATAGGATGCTAGTTTATCATCAGTGGCCCTACATTCCTGTCCGTCTGCCATGCTATACTATCGGGCCGTGATCACTCGGGAGGTGACCACGGGTATATTCTATATACTTAATACATGATACATGTGGTGATTAAAGATGGGTCGGCTCGTAGGAGCACCCACGAGTGGATCTTTGAGGCGGAGCGACAGGGCAGGTTCAGACCACCTAGGAGAGAGGTGGGCCTGGCCCTGGTCGGCGTTCGCGGATACTTAACACGTTTAACGAGATCTTGGTATTTGGTCTAAGTCTAGCTACTGGTCTATACGCACTAACCATCTACGCGGGAGTAGTTATGGGTATCCCGGCGTCGTGGTATCA
Organism: Triticum urartu; assembly: GCF_056163025.1. Taxonomy (NCBI): domain Eukaryota; kingdom Viridiplantae; phylum Streptophyta; class Magnoliopsida; order Poales; family Poaceae; genus Triticum; species Triticum urartu. Next base: position 118,919,157 of record NC_141875.1, on the reverse strand, counting down.
GCTGAAGCCTTCGTGACGTCAGCGACTGAGTGGCGCGCGCCGGATTGGACCGTAAGCCTGCTCTTGTATTAAGGGGGCTAGTTCTGCTTCCGGCCGCGTTCGCAACGTGCAGGTGTGCAAAGGGCGATGGACCCAGACCCCTGCGCCATAGGATTTAGACCGGCGTGCTGACCTCTCTGTTGTGCCTAGGTAGGGCTGCGACGTGTTGATCTTACGAGGCCGGGCATGACCCAGGAAAGTGTGTCCAGCCAAATGGGATCAAGCGTGTTGGGGAATGTGGTGCACCCCTGCAGGGAAGTTAATCTATTCGAATAGCCGTGATCTTCGGTAACAGGACGACTTGGAGTTGTACCTTGACCTTATGACAACTAGAACCAGATACTTAATAAAACACACCCTTCCAAGTGCCAGATACAACCGGTGATCGCTCTCTCACAGGGCGACGAGGGGAGGATCATCGGTTAGGGTTATGCTATGCGATGCTACTTGGAGGACTTCAGTCTACTCTCTTCTACATGATGCAAGACGGAGGCTGCCAGAAGCGTAGTCTTCGACAGGATTAGCTATCCCCCTCTAATTCTGGCTTTCTGCAGTTCAGTCCACTGATATGGCCCTTTACACATATACCCATGCATATGTAGTGTAGCTCCTTGCTTGCGAGTACTTTGGATGAGTACTCACGGTTGCTTTCTCCCTCTTTTCCCCCTATCCCTTCTACCTGGTTGTCGCAACCAGATGTTGGAGCCCAGGAGCCAGACGCCACCTTCGACGACGACTCCTACTACACCGGAGGTGCCTACTACTACGTGCTGCCCGCTGACGACGACCAGGAGTAGTTAGGAGGATCCCAGGCAGGAGGCCTGCGCCTCTTTCGATCTGTATCCCAGTTTGTGCTAGCCTTCTTAAGGCAAACTTGTTTAAATTATGTCTGTACTCAGATATTGTTGCTTCCGCTGACTCGTCTATGATCGAGCTCTTGTATTCGAGCCCTCGAGGCCCCTGGCTTGTAATATGATGCTTGTATGACTTATTTTATTTGTAGAGTTGTGTTGTGATATCTTCCCGTGAGTCCTTGATCTTGATCGTACACATTTGCGTGCATGATTAGTGTACGGTCAAATCGGGGGCGTCACACCTTTTTAAACCTGCCTCAAAACAGATCTCCATTCTTCCTCCTCTAGATTTAGTTAACCTATCGAGCATTATCCCTGATGTTTGTTTCCTCTTGCGCCTAGGTGCTAGTCCAACAACAAACATAGGAAGTGTTAGTGTACATCAAACTGTGAGACTACACATAAAGAAGCATACAGCTGTAACTTGACTCCAGCAACTACCTTCTTGCTGTTGAAGCTCACAAGGTTCATCTGATATTGCCAACTCGTCTTGTGTCAAGAGTGCTTGGGAAGTAGTGTTAGGTGGCAAGGGAGCTTGGGAACTTGCTGCTAGCTCAGTTGACGCACGAGTACGTCGTGCAGCTGGTAGTACTGTGGTAGGTGTTGCAGGAACTAGGGTTGTCTCTGCTTGTTTGGTGGCAGCTATTTGTTTCTGTTTGTCTTTTTTTGCAGCTCGTGTAGAATGGGATGTCATGTTTGTAGAATTTTTTGCTGGACTTTGACCTTCTATTGCACCATCAGTACCAGCAGAATCTACAGGATTCATCCGCTTCTCATTCCCTGCCATTCTGTGTTTCTTCCTCTTTCTCTGTGCCATGTTAAGTCAAGCCAACAAGAAAAACGAATAACAATTTAGTTCTTTAGAACAAATTGATGCGTGATGCAGACGAACTGAACTTTGATGTTAGACAACCACATGATAGGAGGATGTAATATGTACGAAAAACAGGATGAAAGAGATAACCAGAACTATGATGTGTAAACTAAGAAGAAGACATTTCACCAAATTAGAAGCAATGCAATGGAAGGTAGACACCATACGAAAGATGCTACAAATATCGCTCTGCCAAGTTAACAGTGTCTCATCATAAATGGCGTTTAAACAAATGTGAAGTAGTACAAGAAATAAATCATATGCAAGATGCAAACAACATCACACTACCATGTTAGAGGTCTCTCGTCATTAGTGCCATTGCATATTCACAGCATTGCATATTCACAGCTTATGATGTGTAAACTAAGGAGAAGGCATTTCAACAAATTAGAAGCAATGAAAGCTAGACACCATATGAAAGATGCAACGAATATCACTGTACCAAGTTAAAACTGTCTCGTCATAAGTGCCATTTCAACAAATTAGTAATACAAGCTAGAAAAAGAATGTGAGATGTAACCTATATCACACTCCGAAGTCAAATGTGTCTTATGATAAGTGATTGTTGCAGGTTACACAACAATAGTAATGTGATGTAAGAACATGGTGTGATAGACAGTCTTTGTATGTTCTAGAAATAGGAACACGTGTCTTATTCAAGTATAATGTGTAAAGTAAGCAGATGGAATTCAACAAAATTAGAAGCAATACAAGCTAGACATCACACATAACATGCAACCACATATAACAGTGCCAAGTTAGAGGGAGCACCGGTGATGCTACACTAGGGGAGACGTGCTCATCATAAACACAGCTTTGTTGAGTGTCTATGCATGTGTTGTCTTGGAAATCATCTTGGGGGTGTGGAGGAGTAGAAACTGTAGAGGCCCTCTGTTCGGAAGGAGCACCTTTATCCGCTGTCTTGCTAACTTCCTTCCGCTTTATTGATTTTGAATTGTCAAGTAAAACCGACAAGAAAAAGCAATAAAATTCTCTCTTCAGAACTCATTCATGCATGATACTGACAATCACTACTTTGATGTAAGGCAAACACATGATACCAGGATGGAATATGTACGGAAAACAGGACGGCATGGCATGTTCACAACTGTTTGTGTAAACTAAGCAGAAACCATTCCAGCAAATAAGAAGCAATGCAAGCTAGACACCACATGAAAGATGCAACCAATATGACTCTGCCAAGTTAAAAGCGTCCCATCATAAATGGAATTTCAACAAATTAGAAGCAGCGCATGCTACAAATCATATGAAAGATGCAACTAATATCGCACTGCATATACTAAAGGTGTCTTGTCATGTTGATTGATGCGGGATACAAAAAAACAATAGTTTTATGTAAGGACATGCTTAATAGACAAATGTACTATGTACTAAATAGAGGAAGGCATGTCACATTAACATGTATAATGTATAAGCTAAGCAGACTAGCACATGCAGTTTAACCAGATTGGAAGAATTACAATCTAGACACCATATGCAACATGCAACCACATATCACGCTGCCAAGTTAGAGCAAGCACCTGCGATGCTAGTGTAGGGGAAATGATGCAATCAACTAGAGAGCTACGTTCACTATCTTCATCTAGCATTTCTGTTTATTGAGAATCATGTTGGGAGGCTGACGCTGCATTCTTTAAATGAGGAGTAGTCCGCTTGCCTGCCTGCCTCGTCATAAGTGATTGATGAGGGATACACAAGAACATTAGTTTGATGTAAGAACATGGTTAATACACAGATGTACTAGTATGTACAAAAAACAGAAAGGCATGTCATATTCAAAGGTATAATGTGTAAGCTAAGCAGATGCAATTTAACCAAATTGGAAGCAATACAAGCTAGACATCCGGCTGGAGTGGTGAGCATGATCATCTAGGACCTGAGAGCCTGGTGGGAGGCGGGCTGCTTCGCCACCATCGTAGCTTTTTAGTTGGCTTCCAGGTGATGCCTATCTTTGCTGGGCTTGTCACTGGCTCAGCCAGTGCCCTGACTAGCTATTTGTCTTCTGGTGCTCACGGGATGGTGGTTCATGTAAAAAATATGTTTCCTTATCTTACCGACTTCGGCCTTTCGAATACAAGCTAGACACCATATGGAACATGCAACCACATATGACACCGCGAAGTTAAAGCAAGCACCTGGGATGGTGGTTCATTGTGAGCGAGGTCATCAACTCCAGAGCTATGTTCCCCGTCTCCATCTGCTGACACTACACCCTTTAAAGCGTTGAAACATGTCTTGCCTAGCCACACATCAAACTGGAGCGACTTCTCTCTTTTCTTTTTGGCTTCTCTCATGGCAGCAGAGTCTGAAATACCCTTGCATAAAAACACAACAGTAAGAGTAAGGGTGAGGTGTGTGCAGAACTAGTGCACTGTAAAAGTAGCAGATAGCAGGTGGCTGAAAAATAAATGACAGGAGACATATGATAGCTCTACAACATTGCATGGCAAACAAAATTAGATTCTACTCTATATGATTTTGTAATATATGAGCACAGGAAATGCAGGTACTCCTCCAGCACACCACCACATGTGGTCATATCTAAGATAACAGTCGACTGAAAATAAATAGGTCAGTCGATTTTTTAATGAATCGTCCGATCTATAAGGAACAGGCAGATGGCCTTCGTCTACCTCCCGCCAGTCACTGTTGACGATCTTTCTTGAACCGCCAGCGACCACCGGCCCAGACCCCTACCTCCGCCGCCCCGCCCTCCCATCGACCTCACACCACCGCCGTCCTTGGCAGCGCCCCCAGGCCATCCCTTTAATCCCGGCCGACCTCCAGATCGGGCGCCAGTAGCTCTAGGCCGCACACGCCCCTAAGATAAACACCAAGGCGCTGCTTCCCCGGTGTAATAGGCGTACTAGCGCTTGTTACGCCGGGGAATGCTTCCGTTAATTGGGAATCAAGTGGCCAGAAATTGAAATTCAGGGGGGCGACGGACCTCTAGCTAAGGTGAAATAGTATATGAGGAGAAACCTTGTGCATCGCGAGTTACTAGGAACATCTAGTATCAAGAAGAAGCGGTCAACTAGTGTATTCTATGGGATGAATACCATGCAAGCAGAGACGTAAGATTTGCACGAATAAGGGAAGAGGAGTACCTTTTTCGGTTGTCGGTGTGGTCACATCCAAAAGTCACACCGATTTTCTTCTTTTTACCGGGGAAACCGATGTTCTGGGGGGTGCAGGCTTGGACGAACCCATGGCCAAATTGTTGACTGTGTTGCCGTGGCCATATGTCGGTGGAGGGGAAGCAGATCCGAGGCGGCGAAGGACAGCGTACCAGGAACAGCTCCGGTGCGGTGGTGGGTGGCGAAGTTGGAGCGGCAGCGGTGAGGCACAGGACGGCGTGGTTGAACTGGCTCGGGTACGGACGGCTCGGCCTCGGCTTCAACTACTAGCCGTGGAGGGCGTTGTGGTTGAGGTTGCGGTGGACGACGACGTCGGGGTATCGGCTCCGGCGTGATGGAGGAGGGCGGCGGTTGATGGGTGGGATGGGGTGGCGGACGGAGGACGCCAGGGTTTCGTGGCTGGTGGAGAGGTAGTTTTGGCGCCCACGGAGTATGAATGGGGAATCGGACGGGTGGGGGGAACCATGTTTCGGTCTGGGACGCGCTTGTTTTTGGCTTTTTTGAACAAAAGATGGGACACGCTTGTTTGAAATTGGGGGAAAGTAGAAACTTTGCCCCCCTCTTAAATTTCGGACCTACTGCGGGTCGGGGGTAGGATGGTAATCCCAGGTGTCCCAAATAGTGGGCAGGAGCGATTTCGGCCGCGCGCATGTGTTCTTAGGCAGCCATTGTTTTTGAACGTTTTTTGGATGCGGTTGCGTGGCGTCTAGATGAAGCTACAAACCTACCCCGGTTTAGACCTTTGGACGTCGGGCCGGTAGGTTTCACGGGTCGGAGTTATTAGAAAAGTAATTTCCTTGTACTACCAAACATTGGTCTCACGCGGTTTCGGGCGAGTAGAGGCTCTTTTGGCGCTTCATTCGAAATTTTGAAACACAAGCATTCACGTTTAGTGTACTCTTGGACTATGAGGATTGACCTAAATATACAACGTTATATTTGACCTTGTATGTTTGAAAACCTCATTAAATTATCCGCTTCTTTTTGAAATTTTGACACTTGAAAATCCTATAACTACGATTATTTTGGAATGGAGGAGCTAAATTTGAATCTATTTTGTACACGACTACATATGCTATTATGTACAAAATCAGAGCAAAGATTGGTGCCCCCATAATTTAGGTATGGTTTACAAATGCCATGATATCAAATTCAAATAATTGAATGGACTTCATGTTGAATTCGATTGTGTAACTATTTAAATGTATGCTAGTTCATAGGTAGTAGCTATTTATAATGTCCATTGTGTAACTTTCGTATGTATAATGTGCTTTTTACACACAACATGAACTATACTCACGTTTATATTCGATTGCTAAAGCGATGCATTGTCTGGAGTTCAAAATACTAACTATGTGGATCAATTGTGTCGAATAATAACATAGACATGCTCAAGTTCGATAGAATGTAGATGTTTAATGGATCAATGACCGCTCCTTACACGAATTGCAAATATCATGATCCCATCCTAATATTTGGATACAATTTATATCTTTAATCAATGTGTAGACAGTCTTTTACGTGTAGTTTCACTCTCCAATGGTGGTCACTCACACATGCTCACACACTCTCTCCCGAGGTGTCTTTCTCGCACACATGCTCAAGATATAACCCTCCCTCCCTCTCGTAACCATTTACAACTGTTTTCACTAACCTTTATCACAAGCACTCTTCCTCTCGCAAACATACACACGCACAATCCTCATCGACCCTTTCTATATACATGGACCTGCCTACGTGTCTCATGTACGCACATTATCTTTACGCCTGTCTCTCACGCATTGTCTCACACCTCTCTTCCTAATCGACGAGTATGATTCTAGCAGAGCATTCTGTAGGATGCCCCTTAAAGTTAGGCTGGATGAATAGTAATATCAAAGATAAATGGGTTACCTTAGTCCGAGAACCTAGGGTTACAAATCCTAGCCGGCTTTGTCAGTGGACACAGAGTCCTTCACAATTCTGCTATCTTTGTCTTGTACGACTAGTCATCCATGGGTCTTCCTAAATGCATAACGGGCCGATCAATGTGGCGCAGGACGGAACAGAACGAAGGGCCTCACCTCGACCCACCGGACCTCACGCGGTGACACACCCTCTGCCCCCACGTCTTATTATCTTCTCACACCCACACATACCAACACAAACACCACACACAGAGAAAATTTCTCCTGGTGCCTCTATTCCCTCCCCCCTTGCATATACACACTCAAGGGAATGGAATCTCTTGTCGTGATGTCATATTCGTCTCTCTCTCTCTAGACCACTCTCATTTCTCGTGCTATCTCCCCCCCCCCCCGTCGGCCCCTCTATCCATGCCTCTCTCAAATACGTAATACACACACATACCTCTCTAGGCCCCGCCAAATGCATCAACTACACATTCACACATGTTACATCATGTACCCCATTGATCTAAAAAGCCCTCTCTTCACGTTTATTTCGCATACAACATTCCTTTTGAATAAAGTGTGGCCAAAAATTATTTTAGAGTTTCTACATATATACAACATTACAAAGTTATATGGAGGAATACAAACGCTAATTTGCATTGCATGGTTCCCACAATGATATTTATTCCGCACTGTGAATTTGTATATTTTTATACTATATACAAAGTTAGTCATAATAAAGAGAAACGGAGAGCATCTCTCTCTCCATCGCATACCCCCCCCCCCTGTATGCCCCTTTCACGTATGCACACAAAACTATCTCCAGGTCCTCTAAAAGTAAGCCCCCAGAAAATTCATGCATGTTTCATCTTTCTCTCGTGATATATGCAATGACGATCATTGTATTTGAAGCGAAAGCACGATACGTACATTGGACTTCAAAATCCACTCATTACGATCACCATTTACGTTTACTGGTTATTATGCAGTCACGGGCTCACCGTACAACTCTGCATTTGCTCATGACATGACTAGTTGACCAGTTAAACGATCCACGTGGCACCTCTAGTGTTGCATCACATTATCTCACTACCATCGTGCCCACCTGTCGACTTGTATCTACTCTACATCTACACTCTTATAAAATACATAAAATACACTCTTATAAAAAAACAGAGTTGGTGATGATGGTGTGCCTGCCATCCTGCAATATAGGTCGTCCGATTTATATCTGACGGATAGGAAAGAAACTATGGCAATTTTGCAAAAAAGGTACCCACACACCTCTCCACATTTGCAAATAAGGCCTTCCCTCGTTCATCCTTTTCTCTCACAAGATAAACAAGTCATACAAATGCATCTTGATGTTACATGCAACGCACGGGCATCTTGCTAGTAAGAATGAAAACAAACGACAAAAAAATATTTGGACGGTGGTTCGAAGTCATGACCACGGGCACATCAGACAAGGTGGCCTTGTATTGGTATGCTGAGCCGTCTGTTTTAACACACAGGAGATGGTGTGGTGATTATACACACACGCACGCATGCACACAAACTGCATCCACGCAACACTCACACAAACACATGCACCCACACACGCACGCAACACTCACACGTACACACGCAGCCACGCATGCACGCAACACTCACACGCACACACGCACGCATGCATGCACACACCAGTACACCACACGACCAACACACACTCTCACGCTCAAGTGCTCAACCTACACGTGCATGAGCACACATCAGGCCCTGACAGACACATACACAACCAGGTGATTCCCGCGCACGGGTTGGAGCCTTGTCGCGCCTGCGTAAATTTGTGTTTATCTGACCTTTTGCCTATGCGAACTGTCAGGTGGGACCCACAACGAACGTGGTCAATTTAACTAGTCAACATGGCGCCACGCAGACTATTTGGCCGGTCAACAGAGTGCAATCCGATGCTGAGCTGTGAGCAAGTGACCATATAATCACCGCAAAACGTATATAGTGACCATAATCAGCTTATTCTGAAGTTCGGTGACCATATTACGCTTTTCTCTCTGTAGGCCCTCCAAAACTACATCTCTACACGTTCTCGCATGTTACATCTAACAACTATGCAATACAGCACTACTACTACACTCTAACACAATAAATCATATGTGTTTTTAGTTTTACTAGATATCATATTGTTACTTATAATTATTCAGTTTGCATACATTAAAATTGCCTTTGAAATGTATGGCCAGTATCATCTACCGTGCGGGAAAAATCCCGCCCTTTCCTGTTTAATCGGGTTTGTATTGATGGATCGTGCGAAACAGCAAAACTATAGTACTATACAGTACAAGTGACAGTTCACTGGGCCGTCGTGTCGTCTACTCCTCCGTCGTAAGAGTGGAGCGCTCGCTTTCATAAATCTTCTAGTCTCTTTCGCCGACATGTGGGACATCAAGCTACCAGGTCCACGTGCCATACCAGAATACAGTGCAGAGCAGTCGGGGTGAAGCACCCCAGTCATGGCACCGGCGTAGTAATGAGCAATGAGGCATCAAATCACAAAGCTGCACCTTTCCCGCAGTTAAGTTGGAGGGACGAAGCAACCATCATTTCACTCGTTGCTGAATCCGCTTCTCCCTCATCTTCTTCAACTTAACCACCTGTTGCTTCTGTTGTTGTTCTACCTCATGTGGGACGCGGATCGTCTTGGTAAAGCACTGACACGTGGGACCGCATGTTAGCAAACCGCCAGGACAACGTCCTCCGAAAATAAGAAGCCTAATCCTAGACTTACAAAGGGCTACGTAGCTGCTACGTATACTTTCCATCTAATCTATATATGCCCCCCTGATTTTCAGGTGGGGTGGGCCTAATCCTCTCCTTTAATCCAATCAAATAGTCCCACATCACATCAGTTCGTAACTTTACGTAAACCATTACGTGGATGTAGCATTGCTCAAATAAGAAACCTCCCCGCCATCCGCGCGGCAAAATCACCTCCTTTTTACTAATCTCGATTCTATAATTTTTTAGATCAATATAATTGAGATTTGTATAGATAGCACACATGAGCAAAACCAAGTGGTACGGTTAAGGGCATCCACAATGTGTAGCCAAATGTGAAAATAGCTCTTGGCATCGTGGGAACCATTGTGGACGATGTTGCCAAAGCCAAAAAGATGGAACCGAAGCTCCCTGATTGATTGATTGAAGGAATAGAAAATGCAACGTCTCTCCTCTTTCTCCCATGCTTGGACGCATGTAGTACAGTATAGAGCACAGAGTCTACTCCCCTGTCCCTTCTATCACAAATCACAAAGCAGTGAGGCGTCAAATCACAAAAGCACGGACGAAGCAACCATCATTTCACTCTTCGTTGACTCCGCTTCTCCATCGTCTTATTTGAGAAGCCATCTCACCGCAATAGTTACTCCTAGTAGTACTAGTAAAGGACTTCCTAGATGCAAATAAGGCGGTTGTCTCGGCTTGCAGGCGGCACTTGCGAACGACTTACCGTGGTCTCCCTCAATGGTATTCTCCGTCGAACGCACTTCGCCAAACCACCAAAAAACTATCGTCAACATCACCGCAATGGGGAAGGAAGTCAAATATAGTTACTACCTCCATTTTTTGTACACAAGGCCAGTATACAAAATTACAATTTGCAAAGGGCCACTAACACTAATCAAGACAAAATTGATGGGTTAGCAACCAAGGACATTAATATCCCCTGCATGCATGCGGAAGTGAGAAGGTTGGTTTGCATGGCGCTGCATTAATCAAGCGATGAGGAGTGAGATGGTTAGCTCTTTGGTCTTTGGATAAAAAAATACGCATTAATTGACACGTGAAACAAGGATTTGTATCGATTAAATCCCATGAAGGAAAACCCAGCCTTTCTTTTTTAACACTAGTACTCCTAGTACGTACGTACTTATCCTGTTTGGGTCTAGGCCTTGCATTGCCAAACTTCGCCACACATTTTTGCCAAGCTTGCCTAAAGTTTTCAAAATGAGAAGTAGGTGCACTTGTGCACGGCTATCGTGGTCACACCGCACCCTCACACGGTCGCTCCTGCACGCCGCGGTCGCACCGCACCCTCACACAGTCGCTCCTGCACGCCGCAAACCCAACCAAGGGAACGCACCCTCACTGACACGTGATGTCGCATGTGAACACACCAAACTCAGCCATCCTATCGCTGACACATAATTTTCGTTCATACAGTATGTTTATCCAACCGCATGTTGGGGAGTATCCGTACGGCCCGTGCGGTGGTCTGTTGGGGAAGAAGAAGAGGTGAGGAAGAAGGAAAGAAGGGTTAGGAGATGTAGGATATTCATCCAACCGCCTGAAATGGTAGACTGACCCAAGTCAGGCGACTTGCATAACAAATATATGTTTTTACACAGCAAAAGATCCATAAAAACAACAACACAAAGAAAAACTATCACTGCTCGCGGAAAGAGACGACCCCGTCGTCTTTGGCTGCCGGCGCGAACCAGCCGTCGCTGTCGACGTGTGTCTCCGCACCGTGGTTGTCCTCGGCCTCCAGCTACTCGTTCAAGCGGAGCGTGCGGGCGCTCTGCACGGACGAGAGCACGGCCCGGTTCAAGTCGAGAACGTCTGGTTCCGCCTGCAGGAGGGCCTCGATGGCAGCGGCATCCGCGCGCTCCGCGTCGAGTCGAGCCTCCGCCACCCGGTTCAAGTCCAGGACGTCCGGTTCCGCCTGCAGGAGGGAGTCTATGAGAGCGGCATCCGCGTGCTCTGCGTCGAGTCGAGCCTCTGCCGCCCGATTCAAGTCCAGGACGTCTGGTTCCGCCTGCAAGAGGGCCTCGATGGCAGCGGCATCCGCGCGCTCCGCCTCAAGTTGAGCCTCCGCCGCCCGGTTCACATCCACGACATCTAGTTCCGCCTGTAGGAGAGCCTCGATGGCAGCGGCATGCGCGTGCTCCACGTCGAGTTGAGCCTCTGCCTCCCGGTCCTCCTTTAGTATCGCCATGTTGAACCGCTGGTCCGCCTGCACCATGGGGGACTCGGATGCCGGCACGAAGTCGACGTCCATCGTCTCATGCCCATTAGGGGCCTTCTGCACCGTGACCTCCGCCATGAACATTGGATCGGCTTCCTCCTCCTCGTAGCTTGGCTCCAGAGAACTCGGGAATTGGCCCGCCGCAAAGCGAGCTTGGGAACGGAGGTCTGTCGTGCCGACCGCCGCTGCGATTTTTGCACGGCGCTCCGGCGTCAGCATCTTGTAGTAAGTGATCTTGCGGCGCACCATGGCTTTCCGGCGAACTAGGGGACGCTTGATGCGGGCTAGGGGATCGAAAGGTGGGGGAATGGGCTAGAGATTTGGTGTGATTTTAGGGCAGTGGCTGGCATAGGCCGAGCAGCGAAGGTTCTGGTGTGAATAGTGGTTCCAGTGACGATCGGTCAATCGGTTTTGACTGTACATCGCTCTTGTCGCGTTCGCGTTGCAGCCCTGCACGCTGGACCCTCCATGTCGCTCACCGAATGGAACGCACTTCGTCTTGCGTTTTCGCTTGCTTGTGGGACCGCAATTGAGAGCAAACCGACGTCCCTCCCCCTCCCCCGCCCGCGTCATTTATTATACCACCACTCCCTCCGTTTTATGCGGAGTAAATAAAAACAGAGGGAGTATACTACAGATGAGGATCCCCTGACGTGGCCGAACCCATTGAGTAACTGACATGCGGGGCCTAGAAAGCATGGGGTCCGCCAGTAAGTGACCGAAAGGGAGGGTAAGGCAGGGATACCTATGTCAGAGGATCCACTTCCACTATACTACTTTGACCAAATGTTAGAGTAATAATATATGACATGCAACTTACACAAATGTTAGAGTAATAATATATGACATGCAACTTACACAAAGCATACAGGGTCTAATGCATTTTTCGAGGCTTACTTTGACCAAATGTTAGAGTAATAATATATGACATGCAACTTACACAAAGCATATGGTCAAATTCGTATGTGAAAGGAGTTTCCAATGATATAATTTTCACATTATACATCTCATGTACTATTAATCTTGTCAATGGTCAAATTGGAAACCATTTCGAGTACCAATCTAGGAGTACGTATGAATCTAACAATATTGATTGGGCGTTGTTGAATGTTGATACCTTTTTGATCAAAGTAGATATACTTTGACTACACATGAAACTTATATGTAAACTAGAAAGGATAGGAGGGAGTTTATTGTACGTCAAAAACGAAACGAACATTGAATACCCTTTATATATGATTTGCGGATGCTATGATCACCGGTTCAAAATTTTGAATCCGCCTTAGGTATCACATGCCCCCACTCGTTCCCTCTCGATTTTATCTAGGGGTCCGGAGATCTATTGAAAGAGGACTAGGGTGGGTACATGTGAATGATACTCGGCGGAATGTTCAAATGAGGCATGCGGGAGGATGGACTCGACTGGAGGGCGACATGATCGATGGAGAAGAGGGTTGGAGAGGAATGAGAAATAAGCAAACGCCACATGATTATACTTGAACGGCTCAAATAAACAATAAGTTGTCTCGCTTGGCCTACATAGTGAAAGGCCTAATGCGCAACGCGGAGCATTGACGCTCGAATATGGCCGGGAAAACAGGGAAACACACATGTGGGGCACACCCGTCGGGACGATGTAGCGCAGACTAGTCCAATGGAGGAGCTGGCCCATGACCTCCTCGCCACCGACAACCGTTCATGTGGGTCGTTGGGGCCAACAACGGGGCACAGCTCCAGCACCGCCTCTGGACATGGTGACCGCAGTGAGCGACACGCTCATATCGTCGCTAGACACGGTCGGTTTCAGTTTGCCAAGGGTGGCGTTAGTGTTGTGGCACGACCAACGGTATGTTTGGTTTGTGCCCAAGGTTGCCCCATCAAAGCATTGGGTAGCCAAAATTTTGGTTGAGGTATTGGTTGCCCATGATTTGGCCGACTTGGCAAGAAAAATGAACTTGAGTTGGCTAGAGTTCATTGGCATGCCAAAGAAATGGCAACCATCCAAATAAAGACCAATCTTTGGGTCATGACCAAAATTTTGGTTGAGGTATTGGTTGCCCATGATTTGGCCGACATTGGCAAGAAAAATGAACTAGAGTTGGCTAGAGTTCATTGGCATGCCAAAGAAATGGCAACCATCCAAACAAAGACCAATCTTTTGGTCATGACCAAAATTTTGGCAAGGTGCACTTTGGCCACAATCCAAACACACCCCAACACCCGACTCGTCGAGGATGCACGGGGCGCCGCGACGCATCCGCGGAGTGGTGTAGCGTGGCCAGCTGCATCCTCTGGACCTGAGACCATGCCGGGTCGTCTTGCTTTTTCAGTGACATGCGGGGATCGCATGTGAGCAAAGGGCATCTCCAACGTTGCCACGACCGCAGTTGACTACCCTGGCACACCAAAACCCTCGTCCCTCGTGCCGTCGCGCGGTGCGTTCCCAGCCGGTGCCAGCTGCCCGCATTCATGTTGTCCGTTCGTATGTCGTCATTAAGAGGCTCGATGCCCGCAGAACCAACTCCGGCGACTTAATGACGCACCCGGACGCTTGGCCTCACCGGAATGCGCTACTTAAAGCGGCAATGCCCAGCTAACCTCCACACCATAGCGCATCGTCCTCCTACCTGGAACCACATCCGCCATGACCGCAAGCGCGAACGCTCTGTGGGAGAGCTTGTCTTCGGGGATGGAGCTCGAGGTCGCCGCCCTCGCTCAAGTCACCGCACAAGCGGTGGCCACGCTGGCGGCCGACGACGGGAGCAACGTCAGCCACGCGTCCTACTTGCCGCCGTCCAACGTCTGGCACTGCCGAGGTCGGGGACTCCTTCGAGGATGAGTAGGGCATGGGAGGCGGCAGGGCATGGTGTGCCAACTGGTCGGTCCGTCTCCCGTGTTCTACTTTTCCTCGCCGAAGACCGCACCTTCACTTCATGGGTCTTGAACCCCGCCCCCGTACATGGAGATCATAGATGGAGGACGTCGGTCGCCGCCGTAGAATAGGTTTAGGGTCAGGTTTCTATTATTTTTTTGTCCTATAAAAGTTTGAAATGTAATGAAAATCTGCCGTGTTTGCATTAATCTCGGCCGGTGTATATGAACTTTCACAATAATATACATATTGTAGGAGTACTAGCAAGATGCCCGTGCGTTGCACGGAAAATCAAGATCTTGTGGGAGAAAAGGATGAACGAGGGAAAGCCTTATCTGCAAATGTGGAGAGGAATGCGGGCAAATTGTCATAGTTTCCTTCCTATCCGTTAGATATAGATCGGACGACCTATATTGCAGGATCGGACACATCTTTCTACATCTACAGGAACCTATGAAAGGGTTAACGTAAATTGCCTCTCTCTCTATCTCCTCCCTTGATTTTCATGGTGGTGGGACCCTCCCTCCCCCCAATCTACAATCAACAGCTCACACGTTTCACATTATGTTAATTAGGTAACTGGGATTACGTAGGTGTAGCATTACTCGCCCTAAAAACCCAACTAAGCCAACCTCCCAGCATATCGCGCGGGAAAAGACCCGGACGCGCCGTTTTAGTCGGGATTACCGGATTACTAGTAGTAGTATCGATGGATCGCGCGAAGCAATAGATTTTTTTTAGGGGGTGAAGCACCTAGTTTAAAAGGAAAAAATGTGGTACACTCACAACACTCCTGTCGCGGTCGCATTGCACCCCACACACGTTCGGTCCTGCACACGGCTCACGCAAACGGAACACGCTTCGGCTTGCCTCTTCACTGCCATGTGGGACTGCACTTGGAGAAACCGACCATGCGCCAAACTCCCCCCGCCCACCGCGCGAAAATCCTCCCCCCCCCCACACCCAAAAATCCCCCCAAATCCGATTCAACCGCCCTTCGGCCAACTAGCCAATAATATTCCCCAAACCCCCTCCCCCCTGTCCCCCTCCACTCCATTCGCTCCGCCAAAGCCGCCCTCCCCGCCGCACCGATATGTCAGCACCGCGGTTCGGCGATCCTCTTGCTCCCACAGTACGCTCTCGTAGACTGTCGTCCTCTAGCCGCGCCGCCACCTCTGGCTACGTTCTTGAGGAGGCGCACGGCGGTCAGCGCCGCCACCACTGGCGACGTTCATGTGGAGACGCACGGCGGTCAGCTTCTCCCATGGTACGCGCATTCTAGACTAAGGCCCTGTTCATGTCGGTGTAGCGCTGAATGTTAGCTGATAGACGTTGTTAATATCACTGTTTGCCAAAGTAGTTTACTGTCAATATGCTCTGCTTAAGAAGCTTCCTTGCCCTGTTCTGCACTCAATATGCTTAGCTGAGATGGCATGCCAAGGCCGATTAGTTGCTAAAATATCCTGCCATATATTTATTGTGACGTAGATTGCCATGGTCTAGTAGCCAATCTGTTAGCTGAAATAGCTCTACAACGTTTTATACTCAATCTTTGTTGCTGCGATGGCCTTCGATAGTTCGATGACTGTGTGCTCGGCCTCATTGACTGCTGAAACAGCCTGCCATAATTTGGCACTCAAATCTGTTTGCTGAATTAGCTTTACATATATTTCGCTACTTAGATCTGCTCGTCCAAATATCTTGCCATAGCTTTAGACATCGACCTAGGTATTTTTTTCTGGACTTCATAAAAAAGCATATATGTTTTCTTGTAATATCTAGTAGAAGAACTAATTTGTATGTCTAACAGATGGACAGGACTTGGATAGCTTCTGCTTGAAGATTCTCCGCTGCATATGTCAAGGGGGTTGAAAACTTCATGAACTTTATCAGAGCTGAGTACGGTGGTCCGAAATCAGATGTGCTCTGCCTGTGTAGCAGTTTTATGAATTCAGTTACAAGACCCCAGTCAACTGTGCAAAATCATCTACACTTGTATGGGATGTCGGTCACATATACTAGGTGGGTTCATCATGGTGAAGCTGTGAACGTCAATGATATTGACTACGTGGAAGCAGCAGATCACCATCTTGATCTACCTGATGCTCAGGTGGAAGAGGAGGAGGTGGTGGTGATGGCGGAGCCAGTGAGTTTGACCAACATTGAAACAATGCTACGAAATGCTCATGCATTCCGTGAACTTTCACATGCAGAAGAAAAACGGTGGGCCCGCATGTTGGAACAATGCAACATTGCTGTCACCCCAGGAAATAAGCTGTCAGTATTCTCAGCTATGGTCACCTTTCTTCAGGTGAAGACATCTAAGCGGATGACCAACAAATCATTCGATGCGATGTTGGCTGCTTTCCGCGAATCTTTCCTAGATGCGTCTGAGCTGCCACACACCTACAGTAAAATGAAGAATTTCCTTCGTGCAGTTGGAATTGGATATGATATGATCCATGTTTGTAAGAATAATTGTGTTCTGTTCTGGAAGGATCATGCCAACTTAAGTGAATGCCCGAAATGCAAATCATCAAGATGGAAAGATGGCGATGCTGTGAAGAGGATTCCTCATAATGTTCTGAGACATTTTCCAAGTACACCAAGATTGCAGAGGTTCTTTCATGATGCTGAAACAAGAGAGGATGTACTGTGGCATTCTAGGAACCAGGAGTACAGAGATCAGAATGTAATGAGCCATCCATCTCATGGTAGTGAGTGGAAAAACTTCAATGATAAACACAAAGAGTTTGCTGCTGACCCGAGAAACATTAGACTTGGCTTAGCTTCAGATGGATTTAACCCATTTGGCCACCAGAGCGCCACATATAGCATGTGGCTAGCGCTTGTTATCCCTTACAACATGCCTCCAAATGTCTGCACCAAAGAATCAAACTACATGATGGCCTTGCTCATCCGAGGTCCAAAAAGTCCTGGAAAGGATTTTGATTTGTTCATGGAGCCTCTTGTGGAGGAACTTCAACAGCTATGGAAGGGTGTTCTCACTCGAGACCTATATAGCAGCCCACCAGCTGATTTCTTTCTGTGTGCTGTTATAATTTGGTGCATCCATGATTATCCGACTTTGGGCACTATGTCAGGGCGAATGACACATGGTTACAATGCATGTGTTCGCTGAGACAGGAATCCGCTGTCATACGCAATACTTAGCAAGATCTGTTACATTGGACACCGTCGTTTCCTTGCCAAGGACAAGCCGCATCCTAGAAAATACCGAAGACATGTGTTCAATGCAAAGCATGAAAACCGTGATGCGCCAAAGAGGCTCACCGCCGATGAGTTGCAAGTGGAATTAGAGAAGGTCAGGCATATTACACCAGGAAACCATCCTGGTAATGGTAGCGGGAAAAGGAAGCGTGGCAGGGTAGAAGAGAGATTATTGTTTACCCGCAGGTCCACTTTGTTGGACTTGGAGTATTGGAAAGATTTGGATCTGCGGCATAATCTTGATGTGATGCACATCGAGAAAAATATATGTGACAGCATTATCGGCACACTTCTTAGTATTGAAGGCAAGACGAAAGATACCTTAAAATCTAGGATTGATTTGACACACCTGGGTATCAGAAAGGATTTGCAGGTGCAAGATGAAGGTAAACCACGGGATATGGCACCAGCTGTGTACGTCTTGGACAAGGTAAAAAGAAAAGAATTCTGCGAGGTCCTGTCACGTGTGAGATTCCCACATGGATTTTCTTCCAACCCTGAAAGGAGAGTCAGTGCATGTCGGGACCCCGATTCTAAGTCACACCGATCTAGCATGTAACACCTCATATCACTTTGCGGCCTCACGCACGGTATCCCCACGGGCGTCGCCTTACCATGGCCCGGGACCGTTTGCGCCTTTTGGCTCACGTATATGGTAGTGTCGCTAGCATCCATATGACAGAGAACCCGGGCCAACATGGCTAGTCGTGAACCCAAAGCGGCACAGACCTATGGAGGCAGGCATACATGAATCACATCGAGCATGTCGGTCAACAGTGTATGAATCTGGGCTGTAGCACTGGGCTAATAGGACTCCGGAAGTCACCGTGTGACATTTCCCCAAAGGGATAGACATAGGAACGAAGTGGAACACATGCCGGCCAGTTAAGTGTTCTGAGCAGTAGTGCTGGGCTAGCAGGACTCCGGTGAACCGGGCTGTAGCGGACTACTATGGCTCAAGGAAGCACTAGACTACATTTCCCCATAAGAGAGGCTGCCAAGGACAAACAACTAGATTGTCGGATCCCACACATAGCAATACACGTCACACGTACACATAACATGCAAGTATGTGATGTACAACATGGCATCACAACATAACGCAACTCATATAGATAAAGGCTCAGAAGAGCCACATAGCATAAATACAAACAGGGGTCACATGACCCATCATTCAGAGCATACAAGCAACGGAAGCATTACATGTCTGAGTACAGACAACTACAAAAGAAAAAGGCTAAGAAACCTGACTATCTACAAGTCCCTCCAAGGTACAAGATCGTAGCTGAGGTAACAAGCTACTCGTCGAAGTCCAAGCGGTAGTACTAGTGAGGCAGATGTCTCATCTGCAAAACATAAATAAAGCAAACGTGAGTACAAAGGTACTCGGCAAGACTTACATCAAATCCTATCATACATGCATTTGTATCAAGAAGGTAATGTGGGGTTTAGTTGCAGCAAGCCAGCTTTGACTCAGTGGCTATCCTGTTCTACGACAATGAGAAACTTCTTTGAGGTGAGGCAGCGCACACGAGTCCACTAATCACCACATCAATACACTACTATGGATTCATCCCCGTCTCTCCACGAGAAGGCCATCCTTAGCACTCACACTTGTCTTGAGCATTTTAGAGTATCCACTTTAAGTTTTCTATGTACCACGTAAGCATCCAAGAAGTCCATAACCGAGGACACGGCTATTCGAATAGATCATGATAACCCTGCAGGGGTGTACTTCTTCACACACGCTCTCACCACTTATCACCATATACACTTCATGTATCTCGGCAACCTTCAAGCGGAAGCCTGGCGAGGGTGTCGGCCATGACCTAACTAACCACACAAGACTCTAGTCCAGGTTTATCGCCTATTCAGGTTCCATCCGCAAGGAGATCCGGCCGGGGTTTCGCTCACGGCCCCAAACGATGTGTACAGGGTTCCCGAGGCCACCATCCGGGTGCCACTCGGTACACCGGGCCACGTGTGCCTAGTCTGTCCCAAGTCCACCCTGCCGAGTGCCACTCGGTAGAAAAATAGCACTACCTACAAACACCAGAAACTATATGCAACTCCTGGACAGAGTTCAAGGCGGTTAATAAGTCGAGAGAGCTTGGAGCGCCCGGATCCCAATGTGTGGTAGTAGCTAGTCATTGGACAACTTACATAGAACTCAGTTCTTAAGGACGGTCCCAATGAGACAACCCACCATGTACTCCTACATGGCCTCTCACCGCTACCTTTACCAAATCGTGTTCACACGCTTAACTCTCAGCACCAGAACATATCATAACACTCCAATTCATTCCCGATGAATCAGACCTGACACAACTCTAAGCAATAGCAAGCATGGCATGGTAGGAACACCACATGGCTCAAGCAACTCCTACACATGCTAGTGGGTTTCAACTATTTACTGTGGCAATGACAGGTCATGCAGAGGGATGGGTTCAACTACCGCAGCATAAAGTAGCAGTTGAATCGTTGTTGTCCTAATGCAGTAAAAGGGAGCAGGAGCGAGAGAGTGGGATTGTATCGGAATGAACAAGGGGGTTTGCTTGCCTGGTAGATCAACAGGGGGGCACTGCTCCTCTGACAGGTACTCTGGATCGATCTCCGAAGCAGAACCTATCGAGAAGGAATGGTGTCGAAAATCAAATATAGGTATATGCAACAATATGATGCATGATCATGGCATGAATATGTGATATTGTTTGAGTTAAAGCATCTAGCAATTATTTGGTTGAAGTCCATTTGAGCCAACGGTTCAAATACAACTCCAAATTAAGCTCTTAAATATGCCATAAGTGTGTTTTCATATATACAGCATGTATAGGTTGGTTTGTCATGCATGAAAATGGTACAGATGGATAGATTGAATTTTTCTGATCATTTTTCATATATAAATTATTTCAATCTGAGCTACGGTTGAATTTCTATGAATTTTTGAAGTTTAAATCATTTTCTTGAATTCTCTGAATTATTTAAAATCCAGAAAAAAAATCATTATTGCGTCAGCATGACATCACAGAGGTGTCAGCAGGGCTGACCAGGTCAAACCTGACGTGTGGGGGGCCACACGTCAGTGATAACAAGGCTAAACCCGAGTCAAACCCAGCTGACCAGGGTTTGACCGAGCACTGGGCCCATAGTCAGTGGCTTAGGGGTGGATTAAGCGGCAGGGTTAGCAGCTAATCACGCGCCATGTCAGCCGTCTTTCGCCGGCGACGACCTCAAGCCACGGCGGAAGTTCGCCGGAATGAGCTGGAGGCCATGGTTTGGCACACGGAGGCCACCGGCAGGTAGCCCGTGCACGGGCGCATCCAGCCGCGCTCAGGGGAGGCCACGGGAACGGCGGAGCTCGCCGGAGCAGAGCTCGCGGCGGCGGCCGGAGTTCGGCTCCGGGCGAAAACGGGCTGCGGGGCACGGTAGGGCGAACCCGCGAGTGCTATGGGTTCCTGGGAACGCGCTGAGTGCGTTTATAGGTTCGGACGCGAGCGGCGGTGGCTAGAACGACGGCGGTGACATGCGCGGCAAAGCCTAGCTCTCGGCCATGGCGGACATGCGTCTTGGAGCTCGCGAACGCGAGGGGGAAGAGAGGGGTTCGGCGCGGAAGCTCACAGCGATCACGTTGAAGAGGTCAGCAGCTCGGGGGAGGTCCGGTGCGGGCGGAACGACGAAGCCAATCTCCGGCGTCCGAAGGAAGAAGACGACGGCGGGGACGGTGCTATGGGGCTTCCGGCGTCACGTGGGTTGGTGGAGACGAAGAGGAAGGTGCGGCGGGTCTTCTGGAAGCATCTAATAGGCGAGGGGTGGATGAGGGCCGCGGTGGTGATCGTCGGCGCTCTTAGGTGCTCGTGGTCGGTCGCGGGAGAGAGAGGGCAGAGGAGAAGGAGGGGGTCCAGAGAGAGAGGGCGGTCAGGGGGGTGTCATGGCGCTCGTGGCCGTCTCCAGCAGCAGCGGCAAGCAGGTGCTGGCGAGCACGTGCGCGCACGCACGGCGGCCACACGCCTCTGCTAGTAGGCGCGAGGAAGAAGACAGAGGAGGAGGCGAGCTGGGCCAGCTGGGCCGCACAGCTGGGCCGGTTGGCTGCATAGTGCCAGGCCAGCAAGTGGCCCAGGTAAGTCCAGGTAGTTCCTCCTTTTTTTCTATTTTGTTTTTGTTTTCTATTTTCTACATTTGTTTTGATTTGATAAAAATACCAAATCATTTTATTTAATTCTGACAATTTTTGGAGGGGCCTAAGGGATTAATCCAAAGCCCCTCACCAAAATTCAGAATTATTGGACAATATTATACATATATATATAAATATTTATCCATCGCAATTAATTACTTGATTAATTCCAAATGGCCAAAATAAATATTTATGAGCTCCTAGAAAGATTGGTTTGATTTTTATCTCTGACCAATATTTTTAGAGAGTAACATGAACATTTTCTTGGACCTTTTTGGAGCAATTTTTATCTGGATTATTTCCAGAAATGATTTCCGAGAGTTTCACCAATCCCCATTTCAAATTTAAATGGAATTTAAACATTATGCACACATGACTAGCTAGTCTAGGTCATACCAGAACTAGGGATGTGACAACTCGCCCCCACTCAAAGAAATCTCGTCCCGAGATTCAGGAGTCGGCGGAAAGAAAGTGGGGTACTCAAGTCGAAGACGATCTTCACGCTCCCAGGTAGCTTCTCTCTCGGAATGATGAGACCACTGAACCTTGAGAAACTTGATGTTATGATGTCGGGTGACACGCTCTGCTTGATCAAGGATGCAGACAGGGTACTCTCGATAAGTGAGGTTATCTTGGAGATCAAGCGTTTCGTGGTCCACTTCGCGTATGGGATCCGAGAAGCAACGCCTGAGTTGAGAGACGTGGAAGACATCATGAACTCGAGAAAGATGTGGGGGTAGTTCCAACTGGTAGGCAATCTCCTCGTTTAGCGAGAATGAGAAAGGGACCAATGTAACAAGGAGCCAACTTGCCCTTGATACCGAATCGATGGGTACACTTCAAAGGGGTAACCCAAAGGTAAGCTTTGTCGCCAATTTCATAAGCCACTTCCTTATGACTATGGTCATACTGGCTCTTTTGACGAGATTGGGCTGTCTTCAAATTCTCACGAATGATGCAAACTTGCTCTTCTGCCTCCTGGATCATATCCGGTCCAAAGAATTGTCTTTCACCGGTTTCTGACTAGTTCAAAGGTCTTCGACATCTCCGTCCATATAGAACCTCAAAAGGAGCTTTCTTAAGGCTGGATTGGTAGCTGTTGTTATAAGCAAACTCGGCGAAGGGAAGACACTTCTCCCAATCCATACCGAATGAGATAACACAAGCTCTAAGCATGTCTTCAAGAATTTGGTTGACCCTTTCCACCTGACCACTTGATTGAGGGTGGAAAGCGATACTGAAGGAAAGATGGGTGCCCATGGCAGTTTGGAAACTCTCCCAGAAATGAGAAGTGAAAAGACTACCACGGTCTGAATTGATCTCTAGTGGAACACCATGAAGTGACACTATTCGAGAAATATATAAGTCAGCGAGCTGACTAGCAGTGATACTCTCTCGAACAGGTAGGAAGTGAGCCACTTTAGAAAGATGATCAATGACTACGAAGATAGCATTATTCCCTTTCTTGGTCCTGGGAAAGTCGGTGATGAAGTCGATACCAACTTTATCCCATTTCCATTCAGGAATAGCTAAAGGCTGAAGGGTGCCAGCAGGTCTCTGATGCTCTGCCTTCACGCGACGACAAACGTCACAGTTAGCAATAAACTGAGCGATTTCTCTCTTCATCCTAGTCCACCAGAATCTCTACGTAGGTCCTGATACATCTTAGTACTACCAGGATGAATCGTGAGAGGAGATTCATGCGCCTCCTTAAGGATTAATTGTCGAAGATGTTGATTCTTGGGAACCACCAAGCGACTCTCAAAGAAAACAACACCACGATCATCTATAGAGAAACTACCACCTACTCCTTTGTTAATGTTTCTCTTGATCCGGAAATTCCCGTATCCTGCTTCTGAGCAGAGATGATCTGATCCACAAGAGTAGGTTTCGCCACCAAGGTAGAAAGGAATCCGTGAGGAGCGATGTGAAGGTTTAGCTTACAGAATTCCTCATGGAGAAGTGGTTGGCCCTGCTGCAACATGAGATTGTTGCAATAGGACTTACGACTTAGCGCATCAGCCATGACATTTCCCTTGCCTGGGGTGTAGGTAATCCCCAAGTCGTAATCTGAGATCAACTCCAACCAACGTCTTTGCCTAAGGTTCAAATCTGGTTGAGTGAAGATATACTTGAGACTCTGGTGATCGGTGTAAATCTCGCAACGTTTACCAAGAAGGTAATGTCGCCAGGTCTTAAGTGCATAGACTATGGCTGCAAGCTCTAGATCATGTGTAGGATAATTCTCCTCATGTGGATGCAACTGTCGAGATGCATAGGCAATCACATGGCGATCTTGCATAAGAATGCAACCTAGTCCCTGTCGTGAGGCATCACAATAGATAACAAAGTCCTTAGTGAAATCCGGTGGCACAAGTATGGGAGTAGAAGTCAGGCGTCTTTTCAGTTCCTGAAAATTGTGCTCACACTGTGGGGACCACTCAAACTTTTTATCTTTATTAAGAAGTTCCGTGAGAGGTTTGGCCACTTTGGAGAAGTTCTCAACGAAGCGGCGACAATAACTGGCTAGACCAAGGAAACTCCTAACTTGCTTAACTGTTTCAGGCGGAGTCCAATCAAGAACGGCCTGAACTCTCTCGGGGTTGACGGTAATGCCCTTACCAGATATCACGTGGCCTAGGTAGGTCACTTCTGGCAACCAAAATTCGCACTTGGAGAACTTGGCATAAAGGCAGTGCTCTCTGAGTTTTTCTAGCACAAGTCTAAGATATTCGGCATGATCTTCCTCGTTCTTCGAGTAAATAAGAATATCATCGAGGTAAACCGCGACGAACTTATCTAAGTACTCCATGAAGATTGAGTTCATCAAGCGGGAGAATGTAGCTGGAGCATTGGTTAGACCGAAGGACATGACGGTGTACTCATACTGGCCATAACGAGTGACAAAAGCCGTCTTAGGAATGTCCCCGTTTCTGATCTTGATTTGGTGGTGGCCTAACCTCAAATCCATCTTGGAAAAGACTGAGGATCCAGCGAGCTGATCATACAAGTCGTTGATCCTGGGGAGCGGATACTTGTTCTTTATCGTGACCAAATTAACGGGACAATAATCTACAACCATCCGGTCCATACCATCCTTCTTCTTGATGAAGAGGACGGGGCAAGCCCAGGGAGAAGAACTAGGATGGATGAAACCCTTTTGCAAGGATTCATCGAGTTGTTTCTTAAGCTCAGCTAGTTCTAAGGGTGCCATCTTTTAAGGTCTCCTAGAGATAGGAGCGGTTCCTGGGATAAGATCTATGACAAACTCTACATCTCTGTCAGGTGGAATACCTGGCAGTTCCTCTGGAAAGACATCCGGAAAGTCACGGACTACCGGAATATCTTCAAGGTCTGGAAGAGGGTTGGCATTAAGAGAATAGAGCTGACGCTTTGCAACTCTAGTGGAGATGGTGACTATCTTGCCAGATGGGTGTGTAAGCTAAACAGACCTTGTGTAACAATCAATCTTGGCATAATGAGCTTTCATCCAGTCCATACCCAAGATGTTGTTAATATCTGTAGACTTGAGGGCTATAAGTGATGCAAGGAATACAAGTCTGTCAACAAGGATTTCATTACCGCGGCTTATTCTGGTAGTTTGCCATCTAGACCCTGGAGTTTGGATTTCAAGTGGAGTTGGCATATCACAAAATGACATGTCGTGCAAACGAGCATAGCCTTCAGAGATGAAGGAGTGAGATGCTCCGGTATCGAACAAAACCGAAGCTGGATGACAGTTGACAAGGAGTGTACCAAGAACGACATCTAGATCATCATGAGCGTCTCTAGCTGAGACGTGATGCACACATCCACATTTAGTGGGAGATGACTTGACACTGATCATCTTGCGTGATGGCTTACCACGGCCAACAGACTTCTCAGGCTGGGGTGGAGCATAATTGGTTTGAGAGCAGTCACGTGCATAGTGTCCTGGCTCTCCGCAGGTGAAACAAGTCCCTGAAGTAAGACGTGGACCCGCTTTGACAAGCGGTCTATCAATAGGCCTGGGTGGAAATGTAACTGAACTGGGTGAGGTGCCACACAAGATGGCGTTGGTGTATAACCGGGTGAAAGAGCGGAGTTCGGAACCCAAATCCGGCGCTTCTGCGAAGTAGAACCTGAAGAAGAACCCAAATCACGGGTGTGCTTACGAGACTCCTGGTATGTGAGTTGAGTTGTCTCTGCATTAATGGCCTTGTTCACAAGAGCCTGGAATGTATTGCAATGATGCAAGTGGAGATCACGACGCAACTTGGGGTTGAGACCCTTCCGGAACCTAACCTGCTTCTTGGCGTCTATGGACACTTCTTCTGTAGCATAGCGGGCGAGGTTCTCAAATTCTCTACTATAAGCATCAACAGCCATCTTACTCTGGGTGAAACTACAAAACTCTTCTCTCTTGCGATCAATGAGGGCTTGAGGAATGTGATGTTCACGAAAGGCTTCAGTAAAATCTCTCCAGGTAGGTATCTGGCCAGCTGGAAGCATAGCCTCATAGTTTTGCCACCAAATACTAGCAGGACCTTCCAGGTCATATGCAGCATAGGTGACCTTGTCACTTTCAGCTACGTTCGCAGAGCGCAGCTTGTGTGTGATACTATGTAGCCAGTCATCTGCATCGAGTGGTTCAATGGAATGATGGAAGGTAGGTGGTTTCAGACCAATGAAATCATAGATGGACGCTGACTCTTTGTGCTGATGGGAGGTGTTCTCCTCAATACGTGCTAACAAGCGGTTAGACTCTCGCTTGTTCTTCTCCATCTCTAACATGAACTCTGCCAACGAAGACTAGTCGGGAGGATCCTCATCCCTACCATCTCCGTGGTTCCGGATACGAGCAACAGAACTTCGGTTAACCGGCAACATCCTGAAGAACCAACCAAGGAAACAAGGATGGATTCAGCATCATCATAAGGATGTAGAATATAGTACGAGAAAAAATACTATCTCTTGAACTCCTAGGACAATTCCGGCAGCATAACGGCAGTAAAATGCTCGAAATGAGACATTCTGCAAAAGACGGGGTAGCACCATACTCAACATCATTACTCAAGGTTCTGAGATATTACTAAACAGGATACACCGCAGGTACTCAAACTAGGATATGACTGAGATCAACCAAACCTTAGAGACTACGGAGTAGTAACACATGATCCTGATAGACGGAAGAGAAAGCCTAGTTCCTTAACCCCGTAGGAAAGATAGGATGACTCAGATCAGAAGGCATGAGGCATAAGGAGTAAAAAGAGCCTTACGTTCCCTTCCACAATCAATTCCCCTATATAGCTAAAGAATTTCTAGATTCAACTTCGACCAGGTTGGCTTGGAAATCCTACAGGCAGTCAGGCTCTGATACCAAAGCTGTCGGGACCCCGATTCTAAGTCACACCGATCTAGCATGTAACACCTCATATCACTTTGCGGCCTCACGCACGGTATCCCCACGGGTGTCGCCTTACCATGGCCCGGGACCGTTTGCGCCTTTTGGCTCACGTATATGATAGTGTCGCTAGCATCCATATGACAGAGAACCCGGGCCGACATGGCTAGTCGTGAACCCAAAGCGGCACAGACCTATGGAGATAGGCATACATGAATCACATCGAGCATGTCGGTCAACAGCGTATGAATCCGGGCTGTAGCACTGGACTAACAGGACTCCGGAAGTCACCGCATGACATTTCCCCGAAGGGACAGACATAGGAACAAAGTGGAACACATGCCGGCCGGTCAAGTGTTCTGAGCAGTAGTGCTAGGCTAGCAGGACTCCGGTGAACCGGGCTGTAGCGGACTACTATGGCTCAAGGAAGCACTAGACTACATTTCCCCATAAGAGAGGCTGCCGAGGACAAACAACTAGATTGTCGGATCCCACACATAGCAATACACGTCACACGTACGCATAACATGCAAGTATGTGATGTACAACATGGCATCACAACATAACGCAACTCATATAGGTAAAGGCTCAGAAGAGCCACATAGCATAAATACAAACAGGGGTCACATGACCAACATTCAGAGCATACAAGCAACAGAAGCATTACATGTCTGAGTACAGACAACTACAAAAGAAAAAGGCTAAGAAACCTGACTATCTACAAGTCCCTCCAAGGTACAAGATCGTAGCTGAGGTAACAAGCTACTCGTCGAAGTCCAAGCGGTAGTACTGGTGAGACAGATGTCTCATCTGCAAAACATAAATAAAGCAAACGTGAGTGCAAAGGTACTCAGCAAGACTTACATAAAATCCTATCATACATGCATTTGTATCAAGAAGGTAATGTGGGGTTTAGTTGCAGCAAGCCAGCTTTGATTCAGTGGCTATCCTGTTCTACGACAATGAGAAACTTCTTTGAGGTGAGGCAGCGCACACGAGTCCACTAATCACCACATCAATACACTACTATGGATTCATCCCCGTCTCTCCACGAGAAGGCCATCCTTAGCACTCACACTTGTCTTGAGCATTTTAGAGTATCCACTTTAAGTTTTCTATGTACCACGTAAGCATCCAAGAAGTCCATAACCGAGGACACGGCTATTCGAATAGATCATGATAACCCTGCAGGGGTGTACTTCTTCACACACGCTCTCACCACTTATCACCATATACACTTCATGTATCTCGGCAACCTTCAAGCGGAAGCCTGGCGAGGGTGTCGGCCATGACCTAACTAACCACACAAGACTCTAGTCCAGGTTTATTGCCTATTCGGGTTCCATCCGCAAGGAGATCCGGCCGGGGTTTCTCTCACGGCCCCAAACGATGTGTACAGGGTTCCCGAGCCCACCATCCGGGTACCACTCGGCACACCGGGCCACGTGTGCCTAGTCTGTCCCAAGTCCACCCTGCCGAGTGCCACTCGGTAGAAAAATAGCACTACCTACAAACACCAGAAACTATTTGCAACTCCTGGACAGAGTTCAAGGCGGTTAATAAGTCGAGAGAGCTTGGAGCGCCCGGAGCCCAATGTGTGGTAGTAGCTAGTCATTGGACAACTTACACAGAACTCAGTTCTTAAGGACGGTCCCAATGAGACAACCCACCATGTACTCCTACATGGTCTCTCACCGCTACCTTTACCAAATCGTGTTCACACGCTTAACTCTCAGCACCAGAACATATCATAACACTCCAATTCATTCCCGATGAATCAGACCTGACACAACTCTAAGCAATAGAAGGCATGGCATGGTAGGAACACCACATGGCTCAAGCAACTCCTACACATGCTTGTGGGTTTCAACTATTTACTGTGGCAATGACAGGTCATGCAGAGGGATGGGTTCAACTACCGCAGCATAAAGTAGCAGTTGAATCGTTGTTGTCCTAATGCAGTAAAAGGGAGCAGGAGCGAGAGAGTGGGATTGTATCGGAATGAACAAGGGGGTTTGCTTGCCTGGTAGATCAACAGGGGGGCACTGGTCCTCTGACAGGTACTCTGGATCGATCTCCGGAGCAGAACCTATCGAGAAGGAATGGTGTCGAAAATCAAACACAGGTATATGCAACAATATGATGCATGATCATGGCATGAATATGTGATATTGTTTGAGTTAAAGCATCTAGCAATTATTTGGTTGAAGTCCATTTGAGCCAACGGTTCAAATACAACTCCAAATTAAGCTCTTAAATATGCCATAAGTGTGTTTTCATATATACAGCATGTATAGGTTGGTTTGTCATGCATGAAAATGGTACAGATGGATAGATTGAATTTTTCTGATCATTTTTCATATATAAATTATTTCAATCTAAGCTACGGTTGAATTTCTATGAATTTTTGAAGTTTAAATCATTTTCTTGAATTCTCTGAATTATTTAAAATCCAGAAAAAAAATCATTATTGCGTCAACATGACATCACAGAGGCGTCAGCAGGGCTGACCAGGTCAAACCTGACGTGTGGGGGGGGCCACACGTCAGTGATAACGGGGCTAAACCCGAGTCAAACCCAGCTGACCAGGGTTTGACCGAGCACTGGGCCCATAGTGAGTGGCTTAGGGGTGGATTAAGCGGCAGGGTTAGCAGCTGATCACGAGCCACGTCAGCCGCCGGAGTTTCGCCGGCGACGACCTCAAGCCACGGCGGAAGTTCGCCGGAATGAGCTGGAGGCCATGGTTTGGCACACGGAGGCCACCGGCGGGTAGCCCGTGCACGGGCGCATCCAGCCGCGCTCAGGGGAGGCCGCGGGAACGGCGGAGCTCACCGGAGCAGAGCTCGCAGCGGCGGCCGGAGTTCGGCTCCGGGCGGAAACGGGCTGCGGGGCACGGTAGGGCGAACCCGCGAGTGCTACGGGTTCCTGGGAACGCGCTGAGTGCGTTTATAGGTTCGGACGCGAGCGGCGATGGCTAGAACAACGGCGGTGACATGCGCGGCGGAGCCGAGCTCTCGGCCATGGCGGAGATGCGTCCTGGAGCTCACGAACGCGAGGGAGAAGAGAGGGGTTTGGCGCGGAAGCTCACAACGATCACGTTGTAGAGGTCAGCGGCTCGGGGGAGGTCCGGTGCGGGCGGAACGGCGAAGCCGATCTCCGGCGTCCGGAGGAAGAAGACGACGGCGGGGACGGTGCTATGGGGCTTCCGGCGTCACGTGGGTTGGTGGAGACGAAGAGGAAGGTGCGGCGGTTCTTCTGGAAGCATCGAAGAGGTGAGGGGTGGACGAGGGCCGCGGTGGTGATCGTCAGCGCTCTCAGGTGCTCGTGGTCGGTCGCGGGAGAGAGAGGGCAGAGGAGAAGGAGGGGGTCCAGAGAGAGAGGGGCCGTCAGGGGGTGTCGTGGCGCTCGTGGCCGTCTCCAGCAGCAGCGGCAAGCAGGAGCTGGCGAGCATGTGCGCGCACGCACGGCGGCCACACGCCTCTGCCAGTAGGCGCGAGGAAGAAGACAGAGGAGGAGGCGAGCTGGGCCAGCTGGGCCGCACAGCTGGGCCGGTTGGCTGCATAGTGCCAGGCCAGCAAGTGGCCCAGGTAAGTCCAGGTAGTTCCTCCTTTTTTTCTATTTTGTTTTTGTTTTCTATTTTCTGACATTTGTTTTGATTTGATAAAAATACCAAATCATTTTATTTAATTCTGACAATTTTTGGAGGGGCCTAAGGGATTAATCCAAAGCCCCTCACCAAAATTCAGAATTATTGGACAATATTATATATATATATATAAATATTTATCCATCGCAATTAATTACTGGATTAATTCCAAATGGCCAAAATAAATATTTATGAGCTCCTAGAAAGATTGGTTTGATTTTTATCTCTGACCAATATTTTTAGAGAGTAACATGAACATTTTCTTGGACCTTTTTGGAGCAATTTTTATCTGGATTATTTCGAGAAATGATTTCCGAGGGTTTCACCAATCCCCATTTCAAATTTAAATGGAATTTAAACATGATGCACACATGACTAGCTAGTCTAGGTCATACCAGAACTAGGGATGTGACAGTGCAGATGGAAACAAGGTACAAGGGTTGAAAACTCATGACTGTCACGTCCTACTTCAAAGGGTTTTACCTGTTATCCTTAGAGGATTGGGCCGCCCTGACTTATACGGAGCAGTTGCAAAGTTGGGACAATTCTTCAGGGAACTCTACAGTAGGAATATCAGGATAGATTCTTTGGAGCGTCTTAGAGACAAGATACCAACTATCCTATGTGACCTTGAGAAGATATATCCTCCAGCCTTCTTTGATGTGATGGTGCATTTGGCTATTCATCTACCTGATGAGGCACTACTTAGAGGTCTAGTACAGTATGGCTGGATGTACCCTATTGAAAGGCGGCTAGGCACTTTCAAGGGCTATGTTAGGAACAGAGCTAGAGCCGAGGGTTCCATTGCAGAGGCCTACATTGCTACAGAAGTGTTGACATTCTGCTCAAAATACATTGAAACAGCTGATCAGCTTAGCAAAGAGGTGGGTGAAGACAATCCCGGGCTCAACGTTTTCGATTAATCTGTTCGAGTTACAGGGAAGAGTCGACAAGAGGACAAACCTAAAGATTTGGACAAAATGGTTTGGTATGTGTTGAATAACTGTCCTGAGATACTACCTTATATCAAGTAAGTGCAGTACTGTGCTTATACATCGTAATCTACTAAACTTGCAGCACATTCTTATATATTTAGATGTTTGATGCGATCACTATGTTGTGCAGCATCTACAAAGAGGAGTTACTGCCGCAAAATCCAAGAAACATTGACAAACTGGTTATGGTAGGATTTGCGAAATGGTTCAAGAACCATGTAAGCTTTTGAAGTGCACTGTCAGTTTTTTTAATATATTGAGTACATAAGATGATCAGCTTGTCTATTTTCTAACCATAGGTTAAGAAGATGCGGGAGGATGGGCAGGCAGTTGATGATGCCCTTTACTCACTAGCAATGGGTCCTGATACTCGGGTAAGACATTATGAATCTTGCATTGTTGGAGATGTGCGCTACAACACCCTTGCACGAGACGAAGGCAGGAAGACACAAAACAGTGCCATCATGAGCACGAATACGTATGACAAAGAGACAACTGAAATGTATGCTAACATAATAGACATTATTTAGTTGCAGTATATCTCCAGTTTCGAGGATCATCGGTGTGTGGTTCTGTTGTGCTGTCGTTGGTATAACTTGTTTTCCAGGATCGCAAAACCCAGAGCTGATGATTATTTCAAATCCATCAATGTCAAGGAGGCGTACTAGACCAACGAGCCTTTTATTTTGGCAAATCAAGCAACACAGATATTTTTCTTGGAAGACACATTTGCACGTAGCGATGACTGGAGAGTATTGCAAAGGTTTGAGCAGAGGAATTCGTTTAATGAAGTTGCACAACAAGATGATGCTTAGACTGCTCTTGATGTACAATATAACACAAATGTTCCTAATATATTTGAGAACCATCACGTCAATGACACCGGCGAAAAGATTGTCTGTCGTGCTGTGGACATACAGGAGTTGATCAAGAAGAAGCCAACGTTCGAGGACGTTGAGGACGAAGAAGAAGATGACACCGTGGGGAATTACGATTCAGACTGATACACACGGTGAAGATGTTGATGCTGCTGCTGCGGATGATGATTACATTGCTTTTGTCGTATTTTCCTGTCAGAAGACGTTTTTTTATCTACTATGTGAAATTGTGTTTGCTATGACAACTGAAACCTGATGAACATGTTGTTTAGTATTTTGCTGTGAGAACATCACTTGTTATGTATGCTGATTTGTGTTTGGTGATTGTATGACAACTAAAACATGATGACATTGTTGTTTAGTTGTACTCATATTTAGCTGTGAAACTTGAATTTGATGACATAGTTTGCTGTTGGACTGCAATTTGCTCGACGTCTTCGAATGAGAACAAAGCTGACCCAACAGGGCCTCTGCTATTTATTTATTTATATGAGCAAAAGGGGATACCCCCTGATTTCCGTTAATAGAAATCATTAGATGTTCACAACACTACGCCCAGCCTGCTACACAGGTTTCATTCATTACTAGTTTCATCAAAGTGTTCATGTCGTAGCCACTGAATACATCACGAGTGCTACATACACTGCAAATAAAGAGACAATCATCCTACAGAGCACATCGATTTTGCCCATTATCTTCACAAGCTCTTTCATCTCCTCATTGCTGTCAAGGCCGTTCAGCAGCTGTTGCTTGGCCATGATCAGAGGAACTGCATCTTTAACCTTCTGATCTGCATCTTCCTCTTCTGCCGTTCCTTCAGTTACTTGTCCAACACCCCAACCTGCTGGTATTGGGATTCCTCGGCTAACCAAATAATCAGCGTAGTTGCATTCCCCCACATCAGCAACTTCCCAGAAATACAAATCACACGAATCTTCCCTTTTCTACACGAATCAAATTGGTAGATCATCAACCAAACTATTAAAAAATCAGCAACTGAAAGCAGCAGAACAACACTTAAACATATTATTACCCCATGATTCAGGCATTTGTAGAAGACTCAGCCAGGGTTGCGGATTGTGGTTGAGACACGATGGATGACTCTGCGTGATTTGCAGCAGTGGCACCACACCAACGGCAGTGGGTTGCGATGAGCAATCGGCTGCGGTGTGCGTGCCGGCGAGGGTGTGATGAGACCCACAGGCGATGGTACGGGTTGAGACTTGGCGCATATCTGGTTGTTGCCTGCTGAAGAGCAGGTGGACGAGCAGCCAGCGGACATGGTTGCAACGGCCAGAGCTTCTGATGCTAGGCAGAGTAAGTAGAGAAGAGGAGAAGCGAACGTTGGATATGTCAGTTTCATTACTTGCAGAGTAGCATAGCACCATATATAGTCATAGTCTAGGTTTGGATTCGAACCAGCTACAGGAGCACGTCTTTCTTTTTTTCTAAAACTTGGCAACGTCTCTTTACTGGTACACTAGCTTGTTCTGTACGCCTTCCCAAGTCTTTGATTTTCTTTCCCTTATTTGCGAGGAAGGAAGGAGGAAATAATTGAGAGTTCCTGGGACTCGAACCCAAGACCTCTCAGTTGAAAACCAAGGGTGCTAGTCACTTATGTGGCGAACGTTCCCTGTGAGGAGGACGGCAGACGAACGCATTTTCCTTGCAGTTTTCTTCCTATATATAAAAAAGTATGCTACTTGGTGTCCGCTAAGTCAACAAACGATTGTGCCAACCTTGACCGTTGGATTGACATTCAACGTCTGTCGCGTTTCTTCAGTCTCTTCTTCCTCGAGTCGCCAAAGCCAAACCAGCGTCGGCGGGACCGCCTGCTCTCGCCTCCCACGGCTGGCTGTGATTTGCCCTGGCTCCTGTTCATTCCCGTCCGAGGCCTCACCATCGTCCTCCGCCTTAGTTCGCTCGCCGCGGCGCCGCCCTCCGGTGTTGTCAACATGGTCAACAACCGAGAGGAATAAGGACATGACTGTACATGGTAAGGATGACAGTAGGGACCCAGCAGCGCGCGCAGTAATTTTGTTTTTTCGGGGTGGAGAAGGGTATCAACTGGGTTGTGCGGGACCCGTGGCCCGTCTAGCCCAGGCTTTTATTTCATATGTTTAGCACATGACCAGCCCAGTTTGTTTTTTTCCTTTCTGAAAATTTCTAGCCAGCTATTTTGTTTTTTGCAGAATAACCAATGTAGGCCTACTTGCTTTTCTACGCCCTGCTGGGCCGGAAATCTTTCAAGACGAGGAGGGATGCATTTTGCCCAGAAAATGGGCCATAAGTAATAAGAAATGGGCTATAAGTAATAAGAAATGGGCTATCAGTAATAATAAATGGGCTGTAAAATGAAAAAATACAACAAACAGACAATTAGTTCCAAAATACTATTTTCTTTCGGATTTTGATATTTTAAATTTCATTGTTTTTGTGCGGGTAAAATTTCATTGTATTTAAATTAAGGTATATTTAGATTTAAAATTATTTTGATTTTGGCTAGAAATTTCGGGTTGTATGCTGTTTGGGACAGATTTGGAGGCTGACTTGTGGGTCTACTAGGTTGACGTGTACTTTGGCTTTGTCAACTTAGTCCACAAACGATTCTAGTAGCAGTGACCGTTGGATGTTAATCCAACGGCCGTGCTGCTTCTTCAATATCTGATCTTCTTGCTCCAGCTACCCAAACCAGCTTCGGTGGGACTGCCTGCTCCCACCTCCCGTGGCCGGCTGTGCTGCCGCACAGGCCGCACCGCCCCACCCTACTTCATTGCTGGCCAGGCCATTCCTCTACTCACCCACACCTCCTGTTATTTTCCGGCGGCAGCAGCCGGACCAGTAAACCCTCGTACTCCCCACCGCGTGGGCAACCATTGCCGAGTCTTCCCCGGCTCCGTGTTGTTCCCTTCCTAGGCCTCGCCGTCGTCCACCGCCATGGTGCTCTCGGTGTGGCCTGGTCAACTTGGTCAACGAACGACATCCATCGGCCATGGACTGTACGCGCAAAATAATGATTCCTCCACCTGACAGTTGGGACCCACCGGAAGGGCCTCTGTATTTCACGAAAAAAATGTTCCCCCCATTGACATGTCGGACCCACCAGCTATATCTTCGCACGCAAGGAAGTGCCTCCTTATTACGCAGAAAAAATGAATACCCCCTGCTAGCTGGGACCCACCATAGTGGGAGGATGACTTGTGAGCCAACAAAGTTGACGGGGACGGAGGGCTTCGTCAACTTAGTCAATATGAACGATTTTAGCTCTAGTGACCGTACGATGTCCATCCAATGGCCGTAGTGCTTCTTCAACCTCTGGTCTTCTTGCTCCAGCCGCCCAAAGCAGCGCCGGTCGTGTCGCATGCTCCTGCCTCCCGTGGCCGGCTGTGCTGCCGTGGAGGCCTCACCGCCCCCTACTATTCCCACCGCTGGCCAGGCCCTGCGACGACGGCAGCCTCACACCGCAGCCGAACCAGTGAACCCTCGTACTCCTCTCCGCGCGGGCTTCCACTGTCGCGTCTTCCCCGGCTCCACATCGTCCCCTTCCTAGGCCTCGCCGTCGTCCACCGCCGTGGTGCTCTCCGCACGGCTTGGTCAACGTGGTCAAGGAATGACTTCCATCGGAAGAGTACTGTACATGGAGAGGCTGACAGCTGGGTCCACGGCCACAACCCAATTTTTTGTGATTTGCCAAGTAAGTCGCTTTGTCAGGCCTGTTGGGCTGCAAATCTTTCAAGACGAGGAGAGCTTTCATTCGGCTGGCCGAGAAAATGGCCCATCAGTAATGAGAAATGGGTTGTACATTTTTAAAACACATCAAACCGACAATTAGTTTAAAATATCTTTTTTTTCATTTCAAGATTTTAAATTACATTAATTTTTATGCGTGGAGAATTTGTTGGATTTTATATTGATATACATTTATTTTTAAAATCAGTTTGAATGTGAGTCGAAATTTCGGGATTAAAAACAGTTCGGACCGCACCGAAATATGCAAAATTTTGTATAATTTTTTAACCGTGGCCACAATTTGGGCTGTAATACTAACAAAAATAATATGGGCTCCAAAAAAACCTTAAGAAATAGCAAATGGGCTGGAAATTATTAAAAATAATGGCAGATGGGTTGTATGTTGTTTTCCACAGATTTGAGGCTTTCCTAAAAAAAAGGTTGACGCACAAGCAGTGACTGTTGGATGTCCATCAAACGGCCGTCGTGCTTCTTCAATCTCTGCTCTTCCTGCTCCAACCGCTCAAACAAGCGCGGGCGGGACTGCCTGCTCCCTCCTCCCCGCGGCCGGCTGTGCTGCCGCGCAGGCCTCACCGCCCCACCGTACTCTCATCGCTGGCCTAGCCATCCCTCTACTCACCCACACCTGCTTTTATTCTCCGGCGACGGCAGACGAACCAGTAAACCCTCGTATAGTCGTACTCCCCTCCGCATGGGAAACAACTGCCGAGTCTTCCCTGCCTCCATGTCATTCCCTTCCTAGGCCTCGCCGTCGTCCACCGCCCTGGTGCTCTCGGCGCGGCCTGGTCAACGTGGTCAATGACTGACATGCATCTGAAGTGGACTGTATGTGGAGAGGCCGACAGCTAGGTCCATGGCCGCATGCAAGGAAATGCCTCCTTATTACGCGCAAAATAATGATTCCTCCACCTGACATCAGGGACCCACCGAAAGGGCCTCTGTATTTCGCGAAAAAACGTTACCGCCGCTGACAGCTCGGACCCACCAGCTATATCTTCGCACGCAAGGAAGTGCCTCCTTATTACGCATAAAAAAATGAATACTCCCCCTGTTAGCTGGGACCCAGTATAGTGGCAGGCTGACTTGTGGGCCTACTAAGTTGACGGGGACGGAGGGCTTTGTCAACTTAGTCAATATGCACGATTCTAGCTCCAGTGACCGTACGATGTCCATCCAACGGCCGTAGTGCTTCTTCAACATCTGGTCTTCTTGCTCCAGCCGCCCAAACTAGCGCCGGTCGTGCCTCGTGCTCTTGCCTCCCGTGGCCGGCTGCGATGCGGCGGAGGCCTCACCGCCCCCTACTACTCCCACCGCTAGCCAGGCCATCCCTCTACTCACCCACACCCCCTGTTACTCTGCGGCGACGCCGGCCTCACACCGCAGTGAACCAGTGCCCTCGTACTCCTCTACGTGTGGGCATTCACTGCCGCGTCATCCCCGGCTCCGTGTCGTCCCCTTCCTAGGCCTCGCCGTCGTCCACCGCCCTGGTGCTCTCGGCGCGGCGTGGTCAACGTGGTCAAGGAACGGCTTCCATCGGGCGTGGACTGTACATGGAGAGGCTGACAGCTGGGTCCACGGCCGCAGCAAGGAAGTGCCTCCTTATTACGTGCAAAATAATTATTCCTCCACCTCACAGCGGGGACCCACCGGACGGGCCACCGTATTTCGCCCCCCTGACTGCTGGGACCCACCAGCTACATCTTCGCACGCAAGGAAGTGCCTGACAGTCGGGACCCACCTGGTCGAAGCGTATGTAGCATTGTCATTCTGGTCGCGAACGTGTACGTACATATATACTGGTGGATCTAGAGGCGCGCACGTGTCGTAGTAGAGGCGGCCAGGGTGCAAGAAAGAAAATACGGCCACGTATGTGTACATACGGGCGGGGTCTCAAACGCATACTCGCGCATACGTACGGCGAGGGCTCGTTGACATGGCT
This sequence comes from Triticum urartu, assembly GCF_056163025.1. Classification (NCBI taxonomy): domain Eukaryota; kingdom Viridiplantae; phylum Streptophyta; class Magnoliopsida; order Poales; family Poaceae; genus Triticum; species Triticum urartu. Next base: position 118,880,449 of record NC_141875.1, on the reverse strand, counting down.
GGGTCGGAACGGAGAAACAGCGTCGTCGTCGTGTTCATGGGGAGGCAACAGAATGCGTCGTGTTGATGGGGAGGCAACGGAACGCGTGGGAGCCAATCGGCTGGGTCGGAACGGAATGCGTGGTCGTGTTCATCGGGAGGGCTTGGACGGAACAGGCGATGGAAACGAGGCCTGGCATACCGCACAACGGAGGAAACAGACCTCCAACGTTCGGAACAGGGTCCTGTTGATCGGGAGGGGTCTGGCGTAGCACAAAACGGAGAAAACGGACCTCCTACAGTCGAAACGGGGGTCCTGTTCATCGGGAGGGGTGTGGCGTACCGCAAAACGGACGAAACGGACCTCCTACGGTCGAAACGGGGGTCCTATTCATCGGGAGGGGTGTGGCGTACTGCAAAACGGGACTCCATGGGATACTGTTCATCTCCACCGTCGACCCCCTCCAGCCCCCACGAGCTACTGTTCATCCACCGTCGACCTCCTCCAGCTTCCACCTGCGACTATACATCCACGGGCTCCTGTTCATCCAGCCTCCACCGCGCGCTACTCCACCGGCTACTGTTCAACCAGCCCTCTCCACGGGCTCCTGTTCAACCACCCCTCCACGGGCTACTGTTCATCCTTCCCTCCACCGTCTACTGTTCATCCTGCCCTCCACGGGGTGGTCCTGTTCATCCAACCCTCCACGGGGTCCTGTTCATCCAGCCGCAACCGGTTCGATCGATCGGGGTCCTGTTCATCCAGAGGCAACACCACGGGGTCCTGTTCATCCACCCCCACTGGGAACTGTTCATCCAACCCCCCCCCCCCCCCCCCCCCCCCGCAACGCTCACTGTTCATCCAGAGGCAGCATCGATCGGTTTCAGTTAGCAGCAGTAGCGAAGGAATCGCTCGATCGGGTTCAGTAACGCGTAGCCTGCAGTGCAATCGCTCGGGTTCAGTTAGAGCCCAACGCCTCGCTCGGGTTCAGTTAGAGCCAACACCTCGCACACACGTGCGTACGTGTATGAGAGAAACGCGCATCGCTCGGCCCCCGACCTCCCACCGTAACCGGGAACTCCCTGAAATTTTCCTCGCCCTCTCTTCTACCATGGTTTTTTCCGTCATGGATGGCCCAAAGAATGTCATGCAGCTGCGTCTCTGACCCGCCCAGGACAAAAAGCCCATTTTCTGTCATGATTTTTTGTCATAGAAGTAGGAGCCCACCACATCTATGATGATACCGGGTTTTGTCACAATTATCGTCATAGAAGTGTCATATGTATGACAGAAAAAAAAAATCGTTCGGCCCAAAATGTCACGGATGTGTCTTTTTTTGTAGTGTATGTATTGGAGGGCAAGAGTGACAGAAGCTTCAACCTAGCATAGAAATTGATGCATACGGGATTGAAGGGGGGCCAATATACCTTAATGCTATGGTTGGGTTTTACCTTAATGAACATTAGTAGTTGCGGATGCTTACTAATAGTTCCAATCATAAGTGCATAGAATTCCAAGTCAGGGATGACATGCTAGCAGTGGCCTCTCCCACATAATACTTGCTATCGGTCTAGTAAAGTAGTCAATTGCTTAGGGGCAATCTCGCAACTCCTACCACCACTTTTCCACACTCTCTATATTTACTTTATTGTTTCTTTATCTAAAGAGCCCATACTTTTTATTTACGTAATCTTTATTATCTTGCAAACCTATCCAAAAACACCTACAAAGTACTTCTAGTTTCATACTTGTTCTAGGTAAAGCGAACGTCAAGCGTGCGTAGAGTTGTATCGGTGGTCGATAGAACTTGAGGGGATATTTATTCTACCTTTAGCTCCTCGTTGGGTTTGACACTCTTACTTATCAAAAACTGTTGTGATGCCCTATACTTGTGGGTTATCATTGGCTTCGTATGTAATTCACGAGCCACCTTCCAAGAAATCATCAATTCTGGTATCAGACATAATACTTATTCCCGTTGCTCTAAAACCCTTTCACACTCTGTTTTAGGCAACGAACGATTGGCTAGCCACTTCAAACTTCTTACCATACCTTCTTGCTTGGCTCTCGATGTGTTCCATTTGACCAATTCGAGAGTTACTCGTGTGATCATTCATGGGATAAACCCCAGATGATTTCCCCTGATAGCATTCTATCGTTGTCAGGCTGCCCCTTTCATATTAATAAGTACGATGAAGTTCACCAAGAAAGGCTGATGATTTATCCTGATAACCCGAAGCTAAGGAATGACGACATCAACGGAAGCGGTCAACTTCTTCGAGAAGAGCAACCACAACCGAGAAGATCCGTTAGAATCTCATAACCTAAATCTCTTTCCCCTTACTCCCGCTCCTAAATCTCGGGACGAGATTTCTTGTAGTGGAGGAGAATTGTGACGCCCGGATAATTAAGCTACAACAATCTCTGCTAACAATGCCATGTCACCACGATTACGGTTGTTAATCTCACGATGATTCAATCCTGTTCGGATTCAAAATTCAAATTCAAGTTCAACAATAAAAGTTTTCTAATATTAAAACCAAAATGTTCTGGATGTGACAAATAATTAGTTAGTAATATTGGTGGAGAAACAACATTTTTGTAAAATGCTTGACTACCCTAGACTAATCAAAAACAGTGGCTAAAATAATAATTTAATTGCTTTTGAAATTAGGAAAATATTAAACTGATATATTTTGGCTACAAACTAGGTTTGGCAGTGGCCTATATTGATGATACTAATTTAGGTGCTAAATTGATATTTCATAAAACTAAAATAAAAGAAATTATAAACGAAAACAGAAAAGCATAAATAAAAGAAAAGGAAAAAACAAAACAGAACAAAACAAACAAAAAGAGAACAACAACCCCCTCCCCACATGGGCCAACCGGCCCAGCCGGCCAAGCCAACCGGCCCAGGCCACCCCTACTTACACCCCACCTGGTCCACACGGAAACCCTAGCCCACCCCCACTCACCCATTCCCCCTCCCCACGATCCCCACTCCCCCTCCTCCCGCGCGATCTGGATCGGGAGCGCCCTAGCGCTCACCGCCCGATCCTGCCGCCGCCGAAGCCCCCGTCGCCAACCACCGCTGCCTGAGGTCTCCGCCGACGCCGCCATCCCCCGCGTGCCTCGGCCACCTCCTCGTCCCGTGCCGAGGCCGTCGTTCCTGCGCCGCGCCCTCGACCCCGTCGCCCCGCCGCACTCGTCGCCGCGATCCGGACGTCGTCCCTTCCTCGTCCTCCTTCCCGTGCCCCGCTGCCCGTGCCCTACTTTCCTAAGTGAGCCCCGCCTCTCTTCCCCCCTGCTCACCGCGCACTTGCGCCGCCCGCGTCCCCGTGTCTTGGCCGTGCTCCTCGCGTCCCTGGCCGCGTCCGTGCCCGTCGGCTCCAGCCTTGGCCGCGCCCCGCCCGCGAACTGGCCGACCTGGCCACGACCACTCCCCGCTCGACCCCGCTCACCCCACGGCCACGCTGCTCTGCTGCTACCGCTCCTACTCACGGCGCCGTCGCCGCTCGCAGCCGAGGCCGCTGCCCGCTGCTTCACCTCACCCGCTAGCCGCCTCTGCCCACCGGCGTCCTTGCTTCTGCCCGCACCCGCACGACACGCCTCCATGCGCCGCGCGCTTCCCCCGCATGCGCCGCTCACGCTCCGCCTTCCCTCACTGCTGCTTTCCCACCGCCGCTGGTGGCCACCCTTGGCCTCGTCGTGCCGCCGCGGCTCGCCGCCCCACCTTCTCTTGTGCCGCCGCGTGCCCCGCCTTCGCCCGCCTGGCCCCGGTCACCGCCGTCCATGCCGCGCCCGCGTCGCCCAACCGCTGCCCGCCGGAGTTCACCATCGCTGCGGTCCGCCTGCTTCCGCCGGAGCCCCATGCCGGCGACCCCGTAGCCGGATGGCCATGGCCTCGCCCCGCAACCGGGTGGGCTACGGCCTTCGCCCGGCGCCAACACCCGTTGCCCGCACACCCGCTAGGCCTCTGGGCCACTGACTGCTGCAGCCCAGCCCCCGTAAGAACGAAAATGGAAAAAATATAATTATAATTATAATAATAAAGGATTAATTAACTTAATTAATTTTGATTAATTAAACTAATTAATCATAATTAGATTAATCTAATAGTTAACTAAACTAATTAGACTATTAGTTAATTAACTAATCAGTCAATGACAAGTGGGGCCCACCCCTAATTAATCATGTTTAGGTTAATTAAAACTGGATAATTAAATGTGTCACTGACAGGTGGGACCCACATGTCAGGTTGACCAGGGCAATGCTGACGTCATGATGATGTCAGCAAACACTGTTCTGGATAATGTTGAATTAAATTAATTAAATAAATGCTAAAATTGATTTAAACCTTTTAAAATCAATATAAAATAAACCGTAGCTCAGATGGAAAAACTTTGTACATGAAAGTTGCTCAGTACAACGAGACGAATCCGAATACGCAGCCCGTTCGTCCGCCACACATCCCTAGCATAGCGAACACACAACTTTCCTCCTCCGGTCCGGCTGTCCGAAAACGTGAAACACCGGGAATACTTTCCCGGATGTTTCTCCCCTTCGCCGGTAGCACCTAGTACTGTGTTAGGTCATCCCTAGCACCGCGTATTGCCATGTTATGCTTTGTGATGCTTTGATTGCTCTGTTATTTATTGTGTCCCCCCTCCGTTACTTCTTTCCAATAGACCCCGAGACCGCGGTTGAACCAGTGATCAACTACTTCACCTTCGAGGGTCTGTTTCTGTCTGCAGAGCTTCCAGGCAAGCCCCCCCTTAATCACCAGATATCACCTACTCTTCTCTCTACTGCTTGCATTAGAGTAGTGTAGCATGTTACTTCTTTCTGTTAATCCTATCCTGTTGCATAGCCTGTCATTGTTGCTACAGTTATTGATACCTTACCTGCAATCCTACATGCTTAGTATAGGTTGCTAGTACTTCATCAGTGGCCCTACATTCTTGTCCGTCTGCCATGCTATACTATCGGGTCGTGATCACTGGGGAGGTGATCACGGGTATATACGTACATATATACATGCTATAATGGGGGTGACTAAAGTCGGGTCGGCTCGTTGAGTACCCGCAAGTGATTCCGATGTTGGGGGCTGAAGGGCAGGTGGTTCCGCCCAGGTAGTGGTGGGCCTAGGTTCCCGACGGCCCCCGATTGTTACTTTGTGGCGAAGTGACAGGGCAGGTTGAGACCACCTAGGTGAGAGGTGGGCCTGGCCCCGGTCGGCGTTCGCGGTTACTTCAAAATAACACGCTTAATGAGATCTGGGTATTTGATCTGAGTCTGGCTACTGGCCTATACGCACTAACCAACCACACGGGAACAGTTATGGGCACTCGACGTCGTGCTATCAGCCGAAGCCTTTGTAACGTCAGCGACTGAGCGGTGCGCGTCGGGTTGGACCGCGTAACGCAACTTCCTTTGTAATGGAGGTTGCTAGGTCTGCTCACCGGCCGCGTACGCAACGTGCAGGTGTGCAATGGGCGATGGGCCCAGACCCCTACGTGCATAGGATTTAGACCGGCGTGATGACCTCTCTGTTGTGCCTAGGTGGGGCTGTGACGTGTTGATCTTCCGAGGTCGGGCATGGCTCAGAAAAGTGTGTCCGGACAAAGGGGATCGAGCGTGTTGGGAAATGTGGTGCACCCCTGCAGGGAAGTTAATCTATTCGAATAGCCGTAATCTTCGGTAACAGGACGACTTGGAGTTGTACCTTGACCTTATGACAACTAGAACCGGATACTTAATAAAACGCACCCTTCCAAGTGCCAGATACAACCCGGTGATCGTTCTCTAACAAGGCGACGAGGGGAGGATCGCCGGGTAGGATTATGCTATGCGATGCTACTTGGTGAACTTACTATCTACTCTCTTCTTCTGCTGCAAGATGGAGGTTGCCAGAAGCGTAGTCTTCGACAGGACTAGCTATCCCCCTCTTATTCCGGCATTCTGCAGTTCAGTCCACATATGTTACCCCTTTTCCATTTGATACCAATGCATACATATGTAGTGTAGCTCCTTGCTTGCGAGTACTTTAGATGAGTACTCACGGTTGCTTTGATCCCCCTTTTTCCCCTTTCTATACCTGATTGCTGCGACCAGATGATGGAGCCCAGGAGCCAGACGCCACCGTCGACGACGACTCCTACTACACTGGAGGTGCCTACTACTATGTGCAGCCCTCTGACGACGACCAGGAGTAGTTTAGGAGGATCCCAGGCAGGAGGCTTGCGCCTCTTTTGATATGTATCCCAGTTTGTGCTAGCCTTCTTAAGGCAAACTTGTTTAACTTATGTCTGTACTCAGATATTGTTGCTTCCGCTAACTCGTCTATGATCGAGCTCTTGTATTCGAGCCCTCGAGGCCCCTGGCTTGTAATATGATGCTTGTATGACTTATTTTATTTGTAGAGTTGTGTTGTGATATCTTCCCGTGAGTCCCTGATCTTGATCATACATGTTTGCATGTATGATTAGTGTACGGTCAAATCAGGGGCGTCACATCCCTCCTCGTCATGGAGAGCACCGGGATGATGAAGATGGCCACCGGAGAGGGGTTCCCCCTCCGGCAGGGTGCCGGAACGGGTCTAGATTGGTTTTCGGTGGCTACGGAGGCTTCTGGCGGCGTAACTCCCGATCTATTCTGTTCCCTGATGTTTTTAGGGTATATGGATATATATAGGCGAAAGAAGTCAGTCAGGGGAGCCACGAGGGGCCCACAAGGGTGGGGGCGCGCCCAGGGGGTAGGGCGTGCCTCCCCGCCTCGTGGCTTCCTCGAAGCTTCCCTGACGTAAACTCCAAGTCTCCTGAATTGCTTCCGTTCCAAAAATAAGTTCCGTGAAGTTTCAGGTCAATTGGGCTCCATTTGATTTTCCTTTTCTGCGATATTCTAAAATAAGGAAAAAACAGAAACTGACACTGGGCTCTAGGTTAGTAGGTTAGTCCCACAAATCATATAAAAGAGCATATAAATGCATATAAAACATCCAAGGTTGACAATATAACAGCATGGAACAATCAAAAATTATAGATACGTTGGAGATGTATCACTCCCCGTTGTCCTCCCCATGCCCTACTGCCTAGTCCCTAAGGCCCCGCGGTGAGGAACCCCGACCGTGCCTCCACGCGCGCCGGCCCTGCCCGTGTGCGCTACCGCAGCTGCTCCTGCTCTGCTTCCCCCTCTCCGATGCGCTTCTCATCGCCTGCACCACCTCCGCCCAGCAGCTTCGTCGTGTGCTGCTCGCTCGGCATCGCCACGCCTGCTATGCGCTCACACCTCAACTACACTGCGCCACCACCGCTCGACCTCGCTGGCCACCGCACCCGCCTCCTCTGCCTACCCGCAGCCCCTCTGCCACCACGGTCACCGCGCGCATCCCGTGCCCGCATCCGCCTAAGGTTGTGCCCCCTGCTCCATGGTCTGCTCTGCTGCTGCTCGTTGACGATGCCGCTCCCTCGCCTCGGGCCTCCCCTGCCCGCGCCCCTTGTCGACCTCGTCTCCGCGCGCCCCCGCGCCCAGACTGCGCCCTGGCCGCGCACACGACCACGCGTGCGCTCACACCCCTCACCTTTGACTGCGCCGGCACCCGCGGCCCGCTCGCTCCTCGAGTTGCGGCTGCGCCTGCGCGCTGCCTACTGCTGTTGCTGATGCCGCTGCCGCTCGCCGCCTCACTTTTTGCTCGCGTCGCCGCGCTCCTCGCCTCCGCTCCGCTGGCCCCGCACCATCCCGGCCACCTCCGGCGCACTCGCCCGTTGGCCCTCGCCCGAGTCGAGCGCCTGCAGCGCCCTGCGCCCAATCGCCCGCTAGCGCCGCCCGTTAGGGCTCCCCCTGAAGCACTCACCTTGGGGCCCCATGCCCTAGAACATTAAAAAAAGATTTTTAAAAATAATAAAAATAAAAATATATTAATTAATTAATTAAATTCAATAACTTAATTAATTGTGTTTAGTTAACCTAATCAATTAACTAAACTAATTAAACCTGATTAGTTAGTCTTAGTCTATGACAGGTGGGTCCCACTGGACCCACCGGTCAGGTTTGACTGGTCAGTGGACCGTTGACCGCTGACGTCACCTCTACGTCATGCTTATCTCACCAGGCACTGTTCTGGATAATGCTGATTTAAAATAAATAAATGAATTCTAGAAATGTTTAAAATCTTTAGAAAATCACAGAAAATAAACCGTAGCTCAGATGAAAATATTTTATACATGAAAGTTGCTCAGAATGACAAGACGAATCCGGATATGTAGCCCGTTCATCCACCACACATACCTAGCATAGCAAACACGCAACTTTCCCCCTCTAGTTCATCGGTCCGAAAACGCGAAAACTCCGGGGATACTTTCCCGGATGTTTCCCCCTTCGCCGGTATCACCTCCTGCTGCACTTGTTATGTCATGCATCAATATGCATCTGTTTGCATTGTATTCATTGTTTCTTCCACCTCTTCTCTCCGGTAGACCACGAGACTGACGCCACTGCTGGTGCCCCGATCGACTACGTTGTAGACAACCCCCCCCCTTACCAGAGCAACCAGGCAAGCCCCCCCCCCCTTGATCACCAGATATCGTCTATTCTTCTCTCTACTGCTTGCATTAGAGTAGTGTAGCATGTTACTGCTTTCCGTCAATCCTATTTTGATGCATAGCCTATCATTGTTGCTACACTTGTTGATACCTTACCTGCAATCCTAAATGCTTAGTATAGGATGCTAGTTTATCATCAGTGGCCCTACATTCTTGTCAGTTTGCCATGCTATACTATCGGGCGGTGATCACGTCGGGTGTTGATCATGGGTAAATACTATACTTATTACACATGATACATGTTGTGACTAAAGTCGGGTCAGCTCGTTGAGTACACGCGGTTGATTCACGAATTGGGGGCTGAAAGGACATACTTTCCCGATGGCCCTCTGTGTGGATCTTTGTGGTGGAGCGACAGGGCAGGTTGAGACCACCCAGGTGAGTGGTGGGCCTGGCCCTGGTCCGTGTCCGCGGTAACTTCAAGATAACATGCTTAACGAGATCTTGGTATTTGATCTGAGTCTGGCCACTGACCTATACGCACTAACCAACTACGCGGGAATAGTTATGGGCACTCGACGTCGTGGTATCAGCCGAAGCCTTCGTGACGTCAGCGACTGGGCGGCTGATACGTCTCCAACGTATCTATAATTTTTGATTGCTCCATGCTATATTATCTACTGTTTTGGACATTATTGGGCTTTACTATCCACTTTTATATTATTTTTGGGACTAACCTATTAACCGGTAGGCCAACCTAGAATTGTTGTTTTTTGCCTATTTTAGGGTTTCGAAGAAAAGGAATATCAAACGGAGTCCAAATGGAATGAAACCTTCGGGAACGTGATTTTCTCACCGAACATGATCTAGGAGACTTGGACCCTACGTCAAGAAACAAAGGCCCCCCCCCCCAGGCGCGCCCTCCACCCTCGTGGGCCCCCTGTTGCTCCAACGACGTACTCCTTCCTCCTATATATACCTACTGTTGGGGAACGTAGTAATTTCAAAATTTTCCTACGCACACGCAAGATCATGGTGATGCATAGCAACGAGAGGGGAGAGTGTTGTCTACGTACCCTCGTAGACAAGAAGCGGAAGCGTTAGCACAACGCGGTTGATGTAGTCGTACGTCTTCACGACCCGACCAATCAAGCACCGAAACTATGGCACCTCCGAGTTCTAGCACACATTCAGCTCGATGACGATCCCCGGACTCTGATCCATCAAAGTGTCGGGGATGAGTTCCGTCAGCATGACGGCGTGGTGACGATCTTGATGTTTTACCGTCGCAGGGCTTCGCCTAAGCACCGCTACAATATTATCGAGGACTATGGTGGAGGGGGGCACCGCACACGGCTAAGAGATCAATGATCAACTGTTGTGTCTCTGGGGTGCCCCCTGCCCCCGTATATAAAGGAGTGGAGGAAGGGGGCGGCCAAGGAGGGTGGCGCGCCCTAGGGGGGAGTCCAACTCCCACCGGGAGTAGGACTCCCCTTTTTCCTATTAGGAGTAGGAGAGGGAAGGAAGAGGAAGGAGGGAGGAAGGAAAGGGGGGGCCGGGCCCCCTCCCAATTCGGATTGGGCTTGGGGGGGCGCCCCCTCCCTTGCTCCTTTCCCCTCCTTTCCACTAAGGCCCAAATAAGGCCCATATACCTCCCGGGGGGTTTGGATAACCTCCCGGTGATCCGGTATTGTCCTAATCTCACCCGGAACCTTTCCAGTGTCCAAATATAGTCGTCCAATATATCGATCTTTATGTCTCGACCATTTCGAGACTCCTCGTCAAGTCCGTGATCATATCTGGGACTCCCAACAACCTTCGGTACATCAAAATATATAAACTCATAATGAAACTGTCATCTTAACGTTAAGCGTGCGGACCCTACAGGTTCGAGAACAATGTAGACATGACCGAGACACGTCTCCGGTCAATAACCAATAGCGGAACCTGGATGCTCATATTGGCTCCTACATATTCTACGAAGATCTTTATCGGTCAGACCGCATAACAACATACGTTTGTTCCCTTTGTCATCGGTATGTTACTTGCCCGAGATTCGATCATCGGTATCTCAATACCTAGTTCAATCTCGTTACCGGCAAGTCTCTTTACTCATTCTTTAATACATCATCTTGCAACTAACTTATTAGTTGCATTTCTTGCAAGGCTTAAGTGATGTGCATTACCGAGAGGGCCCAGAGATACCTCTCTGACAATCGGAGTGACAAATCCTAACCTCGAAATACGCCAACCCAACATGTACCTTTGCAGACACCTGTAGAGCACCTTTATAATCACCCAGTTATGTTGTGATGTTTGGTAGCACACAAAGTGTTCCTCTGGTAAACGGGAGTTGCATAATCTCATAGTCATAGGAACATGTATAAGTCATGAAGAAAGCAATAGCAACATACTAAACGATCGGGTGCTAAGCTAATGGAATGGGTCATGTCAATCACATCATTCTCCTAATGATGTGATCCCGTTAATCAAATGACAACTCATGTCTATGGTTAGGAAACATAACCATCTTCGATTAACGAGCTAGTCAAGTAGAGGCATACTAGTGACACTTTGTTTGTCTATGTATTCACACAAGTATTATGTTTCCGGTTAATACAATTCTAGCATGAATAATAAACATTTATCATGATATAAGGAAATAAATAATAACTTTATTATTGCCTCTAGGGCATATTTCCTTCAGTCTCCCACTTGCACTAGAGTCAATAATCTAGATTACACAGTAATGATTCTAACACCCATGGAGCCTTGGTGCTGATCTTGTTTTGCTCGTGGAAGAGGCTTAGTCAATGGGTCTGCTACATTCAGATCCGTATGTATCTTGCAAATCTCTATGTCTCCCACCTGGACTAGATCCCGGATGGAATTGAAGCGTCTCTTGATGTGCTTGGTTCTCTTGTGAAATCTGGATTCCTTTGCCAAGGCAATTGCACCAGTATTGTCACAAAAGATTTTCATAGGACCCGATGCACTAGGCATGACACCTAGATCGGATATGAACTCCTTCATCCAGACTCCTTCGTTTGCTGCTTATGAAGCAGCTATGTACTCTGCTTCACATGTAGATCCCGCCATGACGCTTTGTTTAGAACTGCACCAACTGACAGCTCCACCGTTTAATGTAAATACATATCCGGTTTGTGATTTAGAATCGTCCGGATCAGTGTCAAAGCTTGCATCAATGTAACCATTTACGATGAGCTCTTTGTCACCTCCATATACGAGAAACATATCCTTAGTCCTTTTCAGGTATTTTAGGATGTTCTTGACCGTTGTCTAGTGATCCACTCCTGGATTACTTTGGTACCTCCCTGCTAGACTTATAGCAAGGCACACATCAGGTCTGGTACACAGCATTGCATACATGATAGAGCCTATGGCTGAAGCATAGGGAACATCTTTCATTTTCTCTCTATCTTCTGTAGTGGTCGGGCATTGAGTCTTACTCAACTTCACACCTTGTAACACAGGCAAGAATCCTTTCTTTGCTTGATCCATTTTGAACTTCTTCAAAACTTTGTCAAGGTATGTGCTTTGTGAAAGTCCAATTAAGCGTCTTGATCTATCTCTATAGATCTTAATGCCCAATATGTAAGCAGCTTCACCGAGGTCTTTCATTGAAAAACTTTTATTCAAGTATCCCTTTATGCTATCCAGAAATTCTATATCATTTCTGATTAGCAATATGTCATCCACATATAATATCAGAAATGCTATAGAGCTCCCACTCACTTTCTTGTAAATATAGGCTTCTCCAAAAGTCTGTATAAAACCAAATGCTTTGATCACACTATCAAAGTGTTTATTCCAACTCCGAGATGCTTGCACCAGTCCATAAATGGATCGCTGGAGCTTGCACACTTTGTTAGCTCCCTTTGGATCGACAAAACCTTCCGGCTGCATCATATACAACTCTTCTTCCAGAAATCCATTCAGGAATGCAATTTTGACATCCATCTGCCAAATTTCATAATTATAAAATGCGGCAATTGCTAACATGATTCGGACAGACTTAATCATCGCTACGGGTGAGAAGGTCTCATCGTAGTCAATCCCTTGAACTTGTCGAAAACCTTTTGCGGCAAGTCGAGCTTTGTAGACAGTAACATTACCGTCAGCGTTAGTCTTCTTCTTGACGATCCATTTATTCTCAATTTCTTGCCGATCATTGGGCAAGTCAACCAAAGTCCACACTTTGTTCTCATACATGGATCACATCTCAGATTTCATGGCTTCAAGCCATTTTGCAGAATCTAGGCTCACCATCGCTTCTTCATAGTTTGCAGGTTCATCATGATCTAGTAGCATGACTTCCAGAACAGGATTACTGTACCACTCTGGTGCGGATCTTACTCTGGTTGATCTATGAGGTTCAGTAGTAACTTGTTCTGAAGTTTCATGATCATCATCATTAGCTTCCTCACTAATTGGTGTAGGTGTCACAGAAACCGGTTTCTGTGATGTACTACTTTCCAATAAGGGAGCAGGTACAGTTACCTCATCAAGTTCTACTTTCCTCCCACTCACTTCTTTCGAGAGAAACTCCTTCTCTAGAAAGGATCCATTCTTAGCAACAAATGTCTTGCCTTCGGATCTGTGATAGAAGGTGTACCCAACAGTCTCCTTCGGGTATCCTATGAAGACACATTTCTCCGATTTGGGTTCGAGCTTATCAGGTTGAAGCTTTTTCACATAAGCATCGCAGCCCCAAACTTTCAGAAACGACAACTTTGGTTTCTTGCCAAACCATAGTTCATAAGGTGTCGTCTCAACGGATTTTGATGGTGCCCTATTTAACGTGAATGCGGCCGTCTCTAAAGCATAACCCCAAAACGATAGCGGTAAATCTGTAAGAGACATCATAGATCGCACCATATCAAGTAAAGTACGATTATGATGTTCGGACACACCATTACGCTGTGGTGTTCCAGGTGGCGTGAGTTGCGAAACTATTCCGCATTGTTTCAAGTGTAAACCAAACTCGTAACTCAAATATTCTCCTCCACAATCAGATCGTAGAAATTTTATTTTCTTGTTACGATGATTTTCAACTTCACTCTGAAATTCTTTGAACTTTTCAAATGTCTCAGACTTATGTTTCATTAAGTAGATATACCCATATCTGCTTAAATCATCTGTGAAGGTGAGAAAATAATGATATCCGCCACGAGCTTCAACATTCATTGGACCACATACATCTGTATGTATGATTTCCAACAAATCTGTTGCTCTCTCCATAGTACCGGAGAATGGCGTTTTAGTCATCTTGCCCATGAGGCACGGTTTGCAAGTACCAAGTGATTCATAATCAAGTGGTTCCAAAAGTCCATCAGTATGGAGTTTCTTCATGCGCTTTACACCGATATGACCTAAACGGCAGTGCCACAAATAAGTTGCACTATCATTATCAACTCTGCATCTTTTGGTTTCAACATTATGAATATGTGTATCACTACTATCGAGATTCATCAAAAATAGACCACTCTTCAAGGGTGCATGACCATAAAAGATATTACTCATATAAATAGAACAACCATTATTCTCTGATTTAAATGAATAACCGTCTCGCATCAAACAAGATCCAGATATAATGTTCATGCTCAATGCTGGCACCAAATAACAATTATTTAGGTCTAATACTAATCCCGATGGTAGATGTAGAGGTAGCGTGCCGACCGCGATCACATCGACTTTGGAACCATTTCCCACGCGCATCGTCACATCGTCCTTCGCCAGTGTTCGCTTAATCCGTAGTCCCTGTTTCGAGTTGCAAATATTAGCAACAGAACCAGTATCAAATACCTAGGTGCTACTGCGAGCTCTAGTAAGGTACACATCAATAACATGTATATCACATATACCTTTGTTCACCTTGCCATCCTTCTTATCCGCCAAATACTTGGGGCAGTTCCGCTTCCAGTGACCAGTCTGCTTGCAGTAGAAGCACTCAGTTTCAGGCTTAGGTCCAGACTTGGGTTTCTTCTCTTGAGTAGCAACTTGCTTGCTGTTCTTCTTGAAGTTCCCCTTCTTCTTCCCCTTGCCCTTTTTCTTGAAACTATTGGTCTTGTTGACCATCAACACTTGATGCTCCTTCTTGATTTCTACCTCCGCAGCTTTTAGCATTGCGAAGAGCTCAGGAATTGTCTTATCCATTTCTTGCATATTATAGTTCATCACGAAGCTCTTGTAGCTAGGTGGAAGTGATTGGACAATTCTGTCAATGACGCAATCATCCGGAAGATTAACTCCCAGTTGAATTAAGTGATTATTATACCCAGACATTTTGAGTATATGCTCACTGACAGAACTGTTCTCCTCCAACTTGCAGCTATAGAACTTATTGGAGACTTCATATCTCTCAATCCGGGCATTTTCTTGAAATATTAGCTTCAACTCCTGGAACATCTCATATGCTCCATGACGTTCAAAACGTCGTTGAAGTCCCGATTCTAAGTCGTAAAGCATGGCACACTGAACTATCGAGTAGTCATCAGCTTTGCTCTGCCAGACGTTCATAACATCTGGTGTTGCTCCAACAGTAGGCCTTGCACCCACGGTGCTTCCAGGACGTAATTCTTCTGTGCAGCAATGAGGATAATCCTCAAGTTACGGACCCAGTCCGTATAATTGCTACCATCATCTTTCAACTTTGCTTTCTCAAGGAACGCATTAAAATTCAACGGAACAACAACACGGGCCATCTATCTACAATCAAACATAAACAAGCAAGATACTATCAGGTACTAAGTTTATGATAAATTTAAGTTCAATTAATCATATTACTTAAGAACTCCCACTTAGAAAGACATCCCTCTAATCTTCTAAGTGATCACGTTATCCAAATCAACTAAACCATAACCGATCATCACGTGAAATGGAGTAGTTTTCAATGGTGAACATCACTATGTTGATCATATCTACTATATGATTCACGCTCGACCTTTCGGTCTCAGTGTTCCGAGGCCATATCTGCATATGCTAGGCTCATCAAGTTTAACCTGAGTATTCTGCGTGTGCAAAACTGGCTTGCACCCGTTGTAGATGGACGTAGAGCTTATCACACCCGATCATCACGTGGTGTCTGGGCACGACGAACCTTGGCAATGGTGCATACTCAGGGAGAACACTTTTATCTTGAAATTTAGTGAGAGATCATCTTATAATGCTACCGTCAATCAAAGCAAGATAAGATGCATAAAAATAAACATCACATGCAATCAATATAAGTGATATGATATGGCCATCATCATCTTGTGCTCGTGATCTCCATCTTCGAAGCATCGTCATGATCACCATCGTCACCGGCGCGACACCTTGATCTCCATCGTAGCATCGTTGTCGTCTCGCCAATCTTATGCTTCCACGACTATCGCTGCCGCTTAGTGATAAAGTAAAGCATTACAATGCGATTGCATTGCATACAATAAAGCGACAACCATATGGCTCCTGCCAGTTGCCGATAACTCGGTTACAAAACATGATCATCTCATACAATAAAATTTAGCATCATGTCTTGACCATATCACATCACAACATGCCCTGCAAAAACAAGTTAGACGTCCTCTACTTTGTTGTTGCAAGTTTTACGTGGCTGCTACGGGCTTAGCAAGAACCGTTCTTACCTACGCATCAAAACCACAACGATAGTTTGTCAAGTTGGTGTTGTTTTAACCTTCGCAAGGACCGGGCGTAGCCACACTCGGTTCAACTAAAGTTGGAGAAACTGACACCCGCCAGCCACCTGTGTGCAAAGCACGTCGGTAGAACCAGTCTCGCGTAAGCGTACGCGTAATGTCGGTCCGGGCCGCTTCATCCAACAATACCGCCAAACCAAAGTATGACATGCTGGTAAGCAGTATGACTTATATTGCCCACAACTCACTTGTGTTCTACTCACGCATATAACATCAACGCATAAAACCTAGGCTCGGATGCCACTGTTGGGGAACGTAGTAATTTCAAAATTTTCCTACGCACACGCAAGATCATGGTGATGCATAGCAACGAGAGGGGAGAGTGTTGTCTACATACGCTCGTAGACCGGAAGCGGAAGCGTTAGCACAACGCGGTTGATGTAGTCGTACGTCTTCACGGCCCGACCGATCAAGCACCGAAACTACAGCACCTCCGAGTTCTAGCACACGTTCAGCTTGATGATGATCCCCGGACTCCGATCCAGCAAAGTGTCGGGGATGAGTTCCGTCAGCACGACGGCGTGGTGACGATCTTGATGTTTTACCGTCGCAGGGCTTCGCCTAAGCACCGCTACAATATTATCGAGGACTATGGTGGAGGGGGGCACCGCACACGGCTAAGAGATCAATGATCAATTGTTGTGTCTCTGGGGTGCCCCCCTGCCCCCGTATATAAAGGAGTGGAGGAGGGGCCGGCCAAGGAGGGTGGCGCGCCCTAGGAGGGAGTCCAACTCCCACCGGGAGTAGGACTCCCCTTTTTCCTATTAGGAGTAGGAGAGGGAATGAAGAGGAAGGAGGGAGGAAGGAAAGGGGGGGCGGCCCCCCTCCCAATTCGGATTGGGCTTGGGGGGCGCGCCCCCTCCCTTGCTCCTTTCCCCTCCTTCCCACTAAGGCCAAAATAAGGCCCATATACCTCCCGGGGGGTTCCGATAACCTCCCGGTGATCCGGTATTGTCCTAATCTCACCCGGAACCTTTCCGGTGTCCAAATATAGTCGTCCAATATATCGATCTTTATGTCTCGACCATTTCGAGACTCCTCGTCAAGTCCGTGATCATATCCGGGACTCCGAAAAACCTTCGGTACATCAAAATATATAAACTCATAATGAAGCTGTCATCGTAACGTTAAGCGTGTGGACCCTATGGGTTCGCGAACAATGTAGACATGACCAAGACACGTCTCCGGTCAATAACCAATAGCGGAACCTGGATGCTCATATTGGCTCCTACATATTCTACGAAGATCTTTATCGGTCAGACCGCATAACAACATATGTTTGTTCCCTTTGTCATCGGTATGTTACTTGCCCGAGATTCGATCGTCGGTATCTCAATACCTAGTTCAATCTCGTTACCGGCAAGTCTCTTTACTCGTTCTATAATACATCATCTTGCAACTAACTTATTAGTTGCATTGCTTGTAAGGCTTAAGTGATGTGCATTACCGAGAGGGCCCAGAGATACCTCTCCGACAATCGGAGTGACAAATCCTAATCTCGAAATACGCCAACCCAACATGTACCTTTGGAGACACCTATAGAGCACCTTTATAATCACCCAGTTACGTTGTGACGTTTGGTAGCACACAAAGTGTTCCTCCGGTAAATGGGAGTTGCATAATCTCATAGTCATAGGAACATGTATAAGTCATGAAGAAAGCAATAGCAACATACTAAACGATCGGGTGCTAAGCTAATGGAATGGGTCATGTCAATCACATCATTCTCCTAATGATGTGATCCCGTTAATCAAATGACAACTCATGTCTATGGTTAGGAAACATAACCATCTATCCATTGACGAGCTAGTCAAGTAGAGGCATACTAGTGACACTTTGTTTGTCTATGTATTCACACAAGTATTATGTTTCCGGTTAATACAATTCTAGCATGAATAATAAACATTTATCATGATATAAGGAAATAAATAATAACTTTATTATTGCCTCTATGGCATATTTCCTTCACCTACGTACCCCCAAACGATCAGATACGGAGCCAAAACCCTAATTCCACCGCCGTAACTTTCTGTATCCACGAGATCCCATCTTGGGGCCTGTTCCGGAGCTCCCCTGGAGGGGGCATCCATCATGGAGGGCTTCTACATCAACACCATAGCCTCTCCGATGACGTGTGAGTAGTTTACCTCAGACCTTCGGGTCCATAGTTATTAGCTAGATGGCTTCTTCTCTCTTTTTGGATCTCAATACAATGTTCTCCCCCTCTCTTGTGGAGATCTATTTGATGTAATCTTCTTTTTGCGGTGTGTTTGTTGAGACCGATGAATTGTGGGTTTATGATCAAGATTATCTATGAACAATATTTGAATCTCCTCTGAATTCTTTTATGTATGATTGGTTATCTTTGCAAGTCTCTTCGAATTATCAGTTTGGTTTGGCCTGCTAGATTGATCTTTCTTGCAATGGGAGAAGTGCTTAGCTTTGGGTTCAATCTTGCGGTGTCCTTTCCCAGTGACAGTAGGGGCAGCAAGGCACGTATTGTATTGTTGCCATCGAGGATAACAAGATGGGGTTTTTTATCACATTGCATGAATTTATCCCTCTACATCATGTCATCTTGCTTAAGGCGTTACTCTGTTTTCATGAACTTAATACTCTAGATGCAGGCTGGATAGCGGTCGATGAGTGGAGTAATAGTAGTAGATGTAGGCAGGAGTCGGTCTACTTGTCTTGGACGTGGTGCCTATATACATGATCATACCTAGATATTCTCATAACTATGCTCAATTCTATCAATTGCTCAACAGTAATTCGTTCACCCACCGTAAAATACTTATGCTCCTGAGAGAAGCCACTAGTGAAACCTATGGCCCCCGGGTCTATCTTCATCATATTAATCTTCCAATACTTAGTTATTTCCTTTGCTTTTTACTTTGCTTTTATTTTACTTTGCATCTCTATCATAAAAATACCAAAAATATTATCTTAGCATATCTATCAGATCTCACTCTCGTAAGTGATCGTGAAGGGATTGACAACCCCTTATCGCGTTGGTTGCGAGGAGTTATTTGTTTTGTGCAGGTACGAGGGACTCGCGCGTAGCCTCCTACTGGATTGATACCTCGGTTCTCAAAAACTGAGGGAAATACTTACGCTACTTTGCTGCATCATCCTTTCCTCTTCAAGGAAATCCAACAAAGTGCTCAAGCGGTAGCAGAGAAGATTTCTGGCGCCGTTGCCGGGGAGTCTATGCAAAAGTCAATATACCAAGTACCCATCACATACCCTTATCTCTCGCATTACATTATTTGCCATTTTCCTCTCGTTTTCCTCTCCCCCACTTCACCCTTACCGTTTTACTCGCCCTCTCTCTCTCTATCCTCCCTCTCTTTCCCGTTTGCCTCTTTTTGCCCGCTTGCTTTTTGTTTGCTTGTGTGTTAGTTTGCTTGCTTGTCACGATGGCTCAAGATAATACTAAATTGTGTGACTTTACCAATACCAACAACAATGATTTTATTAGCACTCCGATTGCTCCTCTTACTGGTGCTGAATCTTGTGAAATTAATGCTGCCTTGCTGAATCTTGTTATGAAAGATCCGTTTTCCGGCCTTCCTAGTGAAGATGCCGCTACCCATCTAAATAGCTTCGCTGATCTATGTGATATGCAAAAGAAGAAAGATGTGGATAATGATATTGTTAAATTGAAGTTATTTCCTTTTTTGCTTAGAGATCGTGCTAAAGCTTCGTTTTCGTCTTTGCCTAAAAATAGTATTGATTCTTGGAACAAGTGCACAGATGCTTTTATCTCTAAGTATTTTCCTCCTGCTAAGATCATCTCTCTTAGAAACGATATTATGAATTTTAAGCAACTTTATCATGAACATGTTTCACAAGCTTGGGAGAGGATGAAATTAATGATACGTAATTGCCCTACTCATGGTTTGAATTTGTGGATGATTATACAAAATTTTTATGCCGGATTGAATTTTGCTTCTAGAAATCTTTTAGATTCGGCCGCAGGAGGCACTTTTATGGAAATCACTTTAGGAGAAGCTAGTAAACTCCTAGATAATATTATGGTTAATTATTCTCAATGGCATACTGAAAGATCTACTAATAAAAAGGTGCATGCGATAGAAGAAATTAATGTTTGAGTGGAAAGATGGATGAACTTATGAAATTATTTGCTAGTAAGAGTGTTTCTTCTGATCCTAATGATATGCCCTTGTCTACTTTGATTGAGAATAATAATGAATCTATGGATGTGAATTTTGTTGGTAGGAACAATTTTGGTAACAACGCGTATAGAGGAAATTTTAATCCTAGGCCTTATCCTAGTAATCCCTCTAATAATTATGGTAATTCCTACAACAATTCTTATGGAAATTATAATAAGATGCCCTCTGATTTTGAATCTAATATTAAAGAATTTATTACTTCACAAAAGAATTTCAATGCTTTGATTGAATAAAAATTGCTTAAGATTGATGAGTTGGCTAGGAACGTTGATAGAATTTCTCTTGATGTTGATTCTTTGAAACTTAGATCTATTCCTCCTAAGCATGATATCAATGAGTCTCTCAAAGCCATGAGAATTTCCATTGATGAGTGCAAAGAAAGAACCGCTAGGATGCATGCTAAGAAAGATGCCTTTATAAGAGCGTGTTCTTCTAGTTCCTATGAAAATAAAGATGAAGATCTAAAAGTTATTGATGTGTCCCCTATTAAATCTTTGTTTTGCAATATGAATCTTGATAATGATGGGACTTATTATGATCCACCTTTACCAAGAAGGCGTTCCAAGAATTCAAAATTTTTAGACCTTGATGCTAAAATTGATAAAAGTGGGATCGAAGAAATTAAAACCCTAGATGTTGCTAAACCCACTATCTTGGATTTCAAGGAATTTAATTATGAAAATTGCTCTTTGATTGATTGTATTTCCTTGTTGCAATCCGTGCTAAATTCTCCTCACGTTTATAGTCAAAATAAAGCGTTCACTAAACATATCATTGATGCCTTGATGCAATCTTATGAAGAAAAACTTGAATTGGAAGTTTCTATCCCTAGAAACTTTATGATGAGTGGGAACCAACTATTAAAATTAAAATTAAAGATCATTAATGCTATTTTTTGTGTGATTTGAGTGCTAGTGTTTCCACGATTCCAAAGACTTTGTGTGATTTGTTAGGTTTCTGTGATTTTGATGATTACTCTCTAAACTTGCACCTTGCGGATTCCACTATTAAGAAACCTATGGGAAGAATTAATGATGTTCTTATTGTTGCAAATAGTAATTATGTGCCCGTAGATTTTATTGTTCTTGACATAGATTGTAATCCTTCATGTCCTATTATTCTTGGTAGACCTTTCCTTAGAATGATTGGTGCAATTATTGATATGAAGGAAGGAAATATTAGATTCCAATTTTCGTTAAGGAAGGGTATGGAACACTTTCCTAGGAAGAAAATTAAATTACCTTATGAATCTATTATGAGAGCCACTTATGGATTGCTACCAAAGATGGCAATACCTAGATCTATCCTTACTTATTATGCCTAGCTAGGGGCGTTAAACGATAGCATTTGTTGGGAGGCAACCCAATTTTATTTTTATTCCTTGCTTTTTGCTCCTGTTTAGTAATAAATAATTTATTTAGCCTCTGTTTAGGTTGTGTTTTTGTGTTTAATTAGTGTTTGTGCCAAGTAGAACCGTTGGGAAGACTTGGGGAAAGTCTTGTTAATCTTGCTGTAAAAAACAGAAACTTTAGCACTCACGAGAACTGCTGCCATTTTTATTTGGAAACTGATATTTAGTTAATTCTTTTTTTCAGATGATTAATAGATAAATTACTCATGTCCAGAAATTTATTTTAGAATTTTGGGGGTTCCAGATCTTGTGCTAGCTACATATTACTACAAACTGTTCTGTTTTTGACAGATTCTGTTTTTCGTGTGTTGTTTGCTTATTTTGATGAATCTATGGCTAGTAAAATAGTTTATAAACCATAGAGAAGTTGGAATACAGTAGGTTTAACACCAATATAAATAAAGAATGACTTTATTACAGTAACTTGAAGTGGTCTTTTGTTTTCTTTCGCTAACGGAGCTCACGAGATTTTCTACTTTGAGTTTTGTGTTGTGAAGTTTTCAAGTTTTGGGTAAAGATTTGACGGATTATGGAACAAGGAGTGGCAAGAGCCTAAGCTTGGGTATGCCCATGGCACCCCCAAGATAATCTAAGGACACCTAAAAGCCAAAGCTTGGGGATGCCCCGGAAGGCATCCCCTCTTTCATCTACTTCTATCGGTAACTTTACTTGGAGCTATATCTTTATTCACCACATGATATGTGTTTTGCTTGGAGCATCTCGTATGATTTGAGTCTTTGATTTTTAGTTTACCACAATCATCCTTGCTGTACACACCTTTTGAGAGAGCCATACATGATTTGGAATTTGTTAGAATACTCTATGTGCTTCACTTATATCTTTTTGAGTTATATAGTTTTGCTCTAGTACTTCACTTATATCTTTTAGAGCATTGTGGTGGATTTGTTTTATAGAAACTATTGATCTCTCATGCTTCACTTAGATTATTTTGAGAGTCTTAAATAGCATGGTAATTTGCTTAAATAATCCTAATATGCTTGGTATTCAAAGAATAGTTAAAATTTTTCTTATGAGTGTTTTGAATACTAAGAGAAATTTGATGCTTGATGATTGTTTTGAGATATGGAGGTAATAATATCAAAGTCATGC
The DNA here is from genome assembly GCF_056163025.1 of Triticum urartu. Taxonomy (NCBI): domain Eukaryota; kingdom Viridiplantae; phylum Streptophyta; class Magnoliopsida; order Poales; family Poaceae; genus Triticum; species Triticum urartu. Next base: position 118,857,489 of record NC_141875.1, on the reverse strand, counting down.
TAGTTGAGTAGTTGTGAATTTGAGAAATGCTTGTGTTGAAGTTTGCAAGTCCCATAGCATGCAAGTATGGTAAATGTTATGTAACAAATTTGAAACATGAGGTGTTATTTGATTGTCTTCCTTATGAGTGGCGGTCGGGGACGAGTGATGGTCTTTTCCTACCAATCTATCCCCCTAGGAGCATGCACGTAGTGCTTGGTTTTTGATGACTTGTAGATTTTTGCAATAAGTATGTGAGTTCTTTATGACTAATGTTGAGTCCATGGATTATACGCACTCTCACCCTTCCATCATTGCTAGCCTCTTCGGTACCGTGCATTGCCCTTTCTCACATTGAGAGTTGGTGCAAACTTCGCCGGTGCATCCAAACCCCGTGATATGATACGCTCTTTCACACATAAACCTCCCTATATCTTCCTCAAAACAGCCACCATACCTACCTATTATGGCATTTCCATAGCCATTCCGAGATATATTGCCATGCAACTTTCCACCATTCCGTTTATCATGACACATTCATCATTGTCATATTGCTTAGCATGATCATGTAGTTGACATAGTATTTGTGGCAAAGCCACCGTTCATAATTCTTTCATACATGTCACTCTTGGTTCATTGCATATCCCGGTACACCGCCGGAGGCATTCATATAGAGTCATATCTTGTTCTAAGTATCGAGTTGTAATCATTGAGTTGTAAATAAATAGAAGTGTGATGATCATCATTTTTTAGAGCATTGTACCAAGTGAGAAAAAAAGAAAGGCCATAAAAAAAGGCCCAAAAAATAATTGAGAGAAAAAGAGAGAAGGGATAATGTTACTATCCTTTGCCACATTTGTGCTTCAAAGTAGCACCATAATCTTCAAGATAGAGAGTCTTTTGTTTTGTCACTTTCATATACTAGTGGGAATTTTTCATTATAGAACTTGGCTTGTATATTCCAACAATGGGCCTCCTCAAGTGCCCTAGGTATTCGTGAGCAAGCAAGTTGGATGCACACCCACTTAGTTTCTTTTGTTGAGCTTTCATACATTTATAGCTCTAGTGCATCCGTTGCATGGCAATCCCTACTCCTTGCATTAACATCAATCGGTGGGCATCTCCATAGCCCACTGATTAGCCTCATTGATGTGAGACTTTCTCCTTTTTTGTCTTCTCCACATAACCCCCTCATTATATTCTATTCCACCCATAGTGCTATATCCATGGCTCGCGCTCATATATTGCGTGAAAGTTTATAGGTTCGAGATTACTAAAGTATGAAACAATTGCTTGGCTTGTCATCGAGGTTGTGCATGATGAGAGCATTTTTGTGTGACGAAAATGGAGCATGACTAAATTATATGATTTTGTAGGGATGAACTTTCTTTGGCCATGTTATTTTGAGAAGACATAATTGCTTTGTTAGTATGCTTGAAGTATTATTATTTTTATGTCAATATGAACTTTTATCTTGAATCTTTCGGATCTGAATATTCATACCACAATTAAGAAGAATTACATTAAAATTATGCCAAGTAGCACACCACATCAAAAATTATCTTTTTATCATTTACCTACTCGAGGACGAGCAGGAATTAAGCTTGGGGATGCTTGATACGTCTCCAACGTATCTATAATTTTTTTATTGCTCCATGTTATATTATCTACTGTTTGGACATTATTGGGCTTTATTATCCACTTTTATATTATTTTTGGGACTAACCTATTAACCAGAGGCCCAACCCAGAATTGTTGTTTTTTGCCTATTTTAGGGTTTCAAAGAAAAGGAATATCAAACGGAATCCAAACAGAATGAAACCTTCAGGAACGTGATTTTCTCACCGAACATGATCCAAGAGACTTGGACCCTACGTCAAGAAACAAAGGAGGAGGCCACGAGGTAGGGGGCGCGCCTCCCCCCAGGCGCGCCCTCCACCCTCGTGGGCCCCTTGTTGCTCCACCGACGTACTCCTTCCTCCTATATATACCTACGTACCCCCAAACGATCAGATACGGAGCCAAAACCCTAATTCCATCGCCGTAACTTTCTGTATCCACGAGATCCCATCTTGGGGCCTGTTCCGGAGCTCCCCTGGAGGGGGCATCCATCATGGAGGGCTTCTACATCAACACCATAGCCTCTCCGATGACGTGTGAGTAGTTTACCTCAGACCTTCGGGTCCATAGTTATTAGCTAGATGGCTTCTTCTCTCTTTTTGGATCTCAATACAATGTTCTCCCCCTCTCTTGTGGAGATCTATTTGATGTAATCTTCTTTTTGCGGTGTGTTTGTTGAGACCGATGAATTGTGGGTTTATGATCAAGATTATCTATGAACAATATTTGAATCTCCTCTGAATTCTTTTATGTATGATTGGTTATCTTTGCAAGTCTCTTCGAATTATCAGTTTGGTTTGGCCTACTAGATTGATCTTTCTTGCAATGGGAGAAGTGCTTAGCTTTGGGTTCAATCTTGCGGTGTCCTTTCCCAGTGACAGTAGGGGCAGCAAGGCACGTATTGTATTGTTGCCATCGAGGATAACAAGATGTTTTTTTATCATATTGCATGAATTTATCCCTCTACATCATGTCATCTTGCTTAAGGCGTTACTCTGTTTTCATGAACTTAATACTCTAGATGCATGCTGGATAGCGGTCGATGAGTGGAGTAATAGTAGTAGATGCAGGCAGGAGTCAGTCTACTTGTCTTGGACGTGATGCCTATATACATGATCATACCTAGATATTTTCATAACTATGCTCAATTCTGTCAATTGCTCAACAGTAATTCGTTCACCCATCGTAAAATACTTATGCTCTTGAGAGAAGCCACTAGTGAAACCTATGGCCCCTGGGTCTATCTTCATCATATTAATCTTCCAATACTTAGTTATTTCCTTTGCTTTTATTTTACTTTGCATCTCTATCATAAAAATACCAAAAATATTATCTTATCATATCTATCAGATCTCACTCTCGTAAGTGACCGTGAAAGGATTGACAACCACTTATCGCGTTGGTTGCGAGGAGTTATTTGTTTTGTGCAGGTACGAGGGACTCGCGCGTAGCCTCCTACTGGATTAATACCTTGTTTCTCAAAAACTGAGGGAAATACTTACGCTACTTTGCTGCATCATCCTTTCCTCTTCAAGGAAATCCAATGCAGTGCTCAATAGGTAGCAGCAGCGCGTGCCGGGTTGGACTGGAACGCCTGCTCTTGTATAAGGGAGGCTAGGTCTGCTCGCCGGCCGCGTTCGCAACATGCAGGTGTGCAATGGAGGATGGGCCCAGACCCCTACATCATAGGATTTAGACCGGCGTGCTGACCTCTCTGTTGTGCCTAGGTGGGGTTGCGACATGTTGATCTTCTAAGGCCGGGCATGACCCAAGAAAGTGTGTCCGGCCAAATGGGATCAAGCGTGTTGGAAAATGTGGTGCACCCCTGCAGGGAAGCTTATCTATTCGAATAGCCGTGTCCCTCGGTAAAAGGACGACCCGGAGTTGTACCTTGACCTTATGATAACTAGAACCGGATATTTAATAAAATACACCCTTCCAAGTGCCAGATACAACCCGGTGATCCCTCTCTCACAGGGCGACGAGGGGAAGATCGCCAGGTAGGATTATGCTATGCGATGATACTTGGTGAACTTACCATCTACTCTCTTCTACATGCTGCAAGATGGAGACTGCCAGAAGCGTAGTCTTCGACAGGACTAGCTATCCCCCTCTTATTCTGGCATTTTGTAGTTCAGTCCACATATACTATCCTTTTCCATTTGATACCAATGCATATGTAGTGTATATCCTTGCTTGCGAGTACTTTGGATGAGTACTCACGGTTGCTTTGCTCCCTCTTTCCCCATTTTCCTTTCTTCTCGGATGTCGCAACCAGATGGTGGAGTCCAGGAGCCAGAGGATCCCGAGGATGTTTCTACGTGGAGTTCGGCTTCGAGGAGTAGTTCAGGAGGATCCCAGGCAGGAGGCCTGCGCCTCTTTCGATATGTATCCCAGTTTGTGCTAGCCTTCTTAAGGCAAACTTGTTTAACTTATGTCTATACTCAGATATTATTGCTTCCGCTGACTCTTGTGTTTTTGAGCTTATGTATTCGAGCCCTCAAGGCCCCTGTCTTATAATATAAAGCTTGTATTATTTTAATTTGTGTCTAGAGTTGTGTTGTGATATCTTCCCGTTAGTCCTTGATCTTGGCCGTACACATTTGTGTGCATGATTAGTGTACGGTCAAATCGGGGGCGTCACAGTTCCGGAGGCTTGTTGTCCCTTCTCGTCGTGCATGCCGGAAGGAGGGATGGAGAAGACTTGCGTGATGACGCAATGATCTGAAACGGTGTGAAACCATATGTTGTAGCGGCGGCTAGGGTAGACATCTGCCTAACTATATAATGCGGGTTGGGATAGGTCACGGAGAAAACCCCACGTCCAAGTAACAGCCCCACAATCCAAAAGAATCGGAAATGGATGAGTAATTAACACGTCCATTAAATATTAATTAATGACTTATTAATTATTCCTAAGCAGCAAAAATATAAACAACGTGCATAGCTTTGTCCTCGGCTCATTCCCGCAACCCGCGGCACATTCTTATGCTCATACAAATGGTAGAAGAGCTCACCTTATAAAGAGATGCAAGTCTCACTCAACTTTCGGGGTGGGACTAAACTTTAGTCCCAGTCACAAGCTATGCATGAATGGGCCAAGAGGATTTCAGAATTTTAATTGATCTTTGGGACAGAGGCCTACTAGTAAATTCCAACAATAAATACTCAATGCGGGAGTCGGCTGTGAGAGAATGACCTCCTCGCACCGACCGGGACATGTACAATTATGCTATCTTAGGTGTGCCACCCGGACATGTACAATTATGCTATCTTAGGTGTGCCACGTAGGATAATTGTTGAGGTGGAGCCGTGGAGGAGAGAGGATCCATAAGAAAAGGTTTGTCTTCTCTTATTTTAAAGATGATTCTTAACCCAATATGTGTTACCATGATTTTAGGAACAACTAGTTATCTTAGATAAGACTAGGAGATAACTCATTGTATATTTTATTGTCATCTCCAAATTACATGCAAAATTTAAGATAAGGCTATCATATCAACCATTGTACATGCCCTAACTCGCCAACGACGGCACACCAAGGTGGCCGGCAAAACAAACCCAGAAAGAAACGACCCCCCATCGACCCGGAACAACACAGGAAAAGTGCCCGTGATCGCCCAACTCGGCACCCTAAGCAGCCCAGCGGGCAACCACGCCGCAGAGTCGCCCAACCCAATGAACACCGGGTACGCGCAGGCTACCCGGCATGATCGAACCCAACACAGCCTAGCGGCCAACCATGCCGCCGACCCGCCCACCCGAGTGAACGTTGGGCCCAGCTAGTGTGTCGCGGACGGGCGCGACACAAGTTGTTGCACCATGGTGGCCCCGGCAGCGCCCGCAGCCCATCTGTCATAGACCACCGAGGTGTGTTGCCTTGATAGATACGGAGGGCGCGGGCGTCACGTGAGCTGACGCAAGCAGGTAGACCGCACACGCCGACTATAGCTGACTGTAGCGACCGAACCAACCGTCTGGGACTAAGACGCCGACACGCGGGTCTGGCTAGGGCGCAACGAAGATCGCCCAATGATGGTGGTCCCGAGCGGGCAGACGATCCACCCGTCATGGACCTTCCAGCTGGGTCGTCTAGGTCCACGCCGTCCGGGCAAAATTGGACGGCGCGGAGCTGCTTCGAGAGGCTCCCGCCGCAAGCCACACCGAAACGGACGGCTAAGAGGCGCACTTCGCCCTCGATGAGCCCCAGGAGGCGGGTACTCCAGCTTCTTTTATAGAAGTATATATAGTTCAAAAAGTAATTAATCTCTTACTCCCTCCGGCCAATAATATAAGACGTTATCACATCATCAATATACTAATGTCTTACATTATGAGACGGAGCGATTACCTCGTTTTAAAAAAAAAATCTCTTATCTTTTACTCAGGGGCTGCACTAGAGAAAACTGATCCAAAAGTCCACAATACATAGGTATAAAAATACGAGGTACTATTTATTATTTATTTATACAAGCCAACAATTGATCAATTGCTGCACAGTTTTGTACTTTTGTTTACAATGAACATCAAGAAGCAAATTGCTAGCTCCCCCACTGCTCTCACTGTCGAAAACAGGTAATTAGTCTGTGATTTCATCCCCGATTAACGAGTAAAGTCCTATCCTAAAGTCGTCCTCGTCCTCGTCGAGGTAGGTGATGTATTCCTCAATCTCCGCGACCATATGCTTGGGCCAAGCGTGCGGATGTTGTTTGGCGACCCTGGCAAAGCGCTTCTGCCATTCCTTGTCCTCGTCGTAGGTGTGGAGCCTCCCCGCCCGCCGGTACTCCTCCACCACCTCCTCCTCCTCCATGGCAATGTACCGCTTGCACTCCGCAAACTGCGCCCAGAAAAACGTCAGCTGCGCCGCCGTGTACTGTTTTGGAGGCCTGGCCTCTCCCTCGTGCTGCTCTTTTGCGTCGCCGGCGGCCGTCATGGCGGCAGGGCCGCTTGCTCCACCTTTCTCCATGCCTTCAGATCTTCTTCCCTACCTTACCTACGTGTTGGGCGTGTACTGCGAAGGATTAGTTTGCTTTTTATTCCTCCCCGGCTGGCCGCGTGCGCGCGACGGTGGACTTTATCTTCGGTGGGTACGTTGATGGCACGGCTCGGCTGCATTTTATAGATGGTTTTAGGCCGCCCCTCGATGGATGTGTAACGAACCGGATCGGATTCTGATATTTGATTTGGATCGTTCTTCGTCGCTGATTTGGATTCAGAGATCGGTTTCAAATAGTATTTTTGAACATAGTTTCAACTTTGTCATTTTTATCTAGAATACTACAGAGGTCATTTTTCGTGAAACTTCATACGCGAGTATAAAGGTAGACCATATATATATTAAAAAAATCAATAGTATTTTCTTTTCACATTTTCTGTTTATGATAGATGTGTGTGGAACCATGTTCCATAATCCACGTCTGCCTGGCTATAAAAATGACGCCCGCTAGGCATCATCCGGCTACTAAACCACCTGGTAATAGCCGTTGACTGCAATGACGCTCGAGAGTTGGATTGTCGACATGTGTCAGGAGAAAAAAAAGTGTACGCTATTGCAACCCTGTGCGTTGCTGCAATCGTCCAGAGGTGGAAGCAAAATCCCCACCCCCTCTGCACCCGCCCGAAGCCAGGGTGAGGACGAGCTCCCCGGCAACACTGCCTCCGCGTCCATCGCCTCAACCATCACCGTCGTTCGATACAATTCCGCCGCCGATTGCAGGAAGTCAACCCCTTCCCGTGCCATGGCAAGTCACCACATAGTGCGCTCTATGCTACCGGCCGCCATGGGTTGAAGCTCTGGTGCTCCATCTAGCAACAGGCAGGCAAAATCGGCCCCGATACTCGCCAGCGAGTGGATTCTACGGTTTGGAGCTGCAGGGGAGCTCCCCAATCCACTTGTCTTCTGTGCTGAGGGCTCCCGGGCTAGATCCTCGCATGCTTGGGTAAGTTGCAAACAAACCCTAGCTTCATAAAAGCATGTAGCAATTGAGTGTGTTGTGTTCCTGATTTTATGTCCCTCTGCTCACTGTCCTCAGATATGTAGTATGAATTGCAGCAGTAAAATCACCTTTTTGTCCTCTTTTTCATTGTCCCTCTGGTAACTGAAAACCGGTATGAATTGCTCGTTTCAATTCCGGCAAAAAATCAGAAAAGAAGTCCCCAAAATATGTGTATATGTTGATTATGCTGTATGTGTGGTGAAATATAAAGCATTGATCGTGTGGTTATGCTGTATGTGTGTTGACTGTGTTGCATGTTAATCGCAGTGATCATGTCGGACAAGTTTCTGCACTAGAAGAAGCGAGACAGAACATGTTGCATATTCTAGGAAAGCTAAAATTCTACTACAAAAAACATGATCAAAATATGATCATCTTTTTTTTTTAAAACTATGATCATCTTTTTTTGGGGGGATAATATGATCATCTTTATTACATTTAGCGCTGTGATCATTAAGAAAATCGCTTGTGGATTTCGGTAAAATAATACTTGCAATAGTAATATTTTACACCTGCAATTACTTGCAAAAATTGCCGCAAATCCGGATCCGGACGCAGTAGGCTCATCATCACCAGCACGTGCACACACACAGCGGAGCATCCAGAATCCAGACCCAGATGAAGTACTAGGTTCACGTTTCCACGCTGGACACGCGCACGCAACACATAATTATTGTAACTTACACGACTCATCAAACATAAAAATCCACACCAAACCCCTTGGCGGGCCCGCCTCGTACCCAAATCGCCTAGATTACGGCGTAACAACGACAACAACCTCTTCTATTATACGCGACCTTTCACCTCGATTAAACCCCCAGGTTTACTTGTCCGGCTCCACTCCCACCGCCCCCGCATCTCGTGCTCCCCGCTCTCCAGCCCAGCCATGGCGTCGCCGGCCGCGGCCGCCTCCGGCCACCGCCGCCGCCTCCTCCTCCTCCTCATCGCGCTTCTCCTCCTCCCGTTCGCCGCGGCCGCCGCGCCGCACAGGCACCGCGTCCCGTCCCGCCACCTCGCCTCGCTCAACGCGTCGGCGCCGCCGACCACCTTCTTCGAGGTGGACCGCCCGATCCGCCCGCCGCTCGGCAGCGCCGGGCCCTGCTCCGCGCTGCTCCTCTCCCACTCCTTCGGCGAGACCTACGGCAGGCCCCCGGTCACCGCCGCCTACGCGCCGCCCGAGTGCCTCGCCGCCGCGCGCGCCCGGGGCGCCTCGCTCGCGCTCGCCGTGCTCGAGTGGGCCGCCGACTGCCGCGGCCGCCAGTTCGACCGCATCTTCGGCGTCTGGCTCTCCGGCGCCGAGCTCCTCCGCAGCTGCACCGCCGAGCCGCGCGCCACCGGCATCGTCTGGTCCGTCTCCCGCGACGTCACCAGGTACGCGGCCCTTCTCAATGAGCCCGGCGAGGTCGCGGTGTACCTTGGCAACCTCCTCGACAAGACCTACACGGGCGTCTACCACGTCAACCTCACGCTCCACCTCTACTTCCACCCTGCGCCGCCGCCGCTCACGCAGCACGCCGATCTGATCGTGCCCATCTCGAGAAGCTTGCCTCTGAACGACGGGCAGTGGTTCGCCGTCCAGAACGCCACCGACGTGCAGTCCAAGAGCCTCTCCATTCCGTCGAACACCTACCGGGCGGTCCTTGAGGTATCCGTTTCCTTCCACTCCAGCGATGAGTTCTGGTACACGAACCCTCCCAATGAGTACATTCAGGCCAACAATTTGTCCAGCGTTTCTGGCAATGGTGCGTTTCGGGAGGTTATTGTTAAAGTAGATGACCATATCGTCGGTGCTGTTTGGCCGTTCACTGTCATCTACACCGGCGGCGTCAACCCACTTCTCTGGCGGCCAATCACCGGCATTGGCTCATTCAATCTGCCTACCTATGACATTGATATCACGCCATTCTTGGGCAAGCTCCTGGACGGCAAGGAGCATAATTTTGGGTTTGCTGTCACCAATGCATTGGATGTGTGGTACATCGATGCCAATTTACATCTGTGGCTGGATCACAAGAGCAAGAAAACAGTCGGGAGCTTGATCAGCTATGATGCTCCGGCACTGGCACTGAATTTGGACTATGGGTTCAGTGGGCTGGATGGTAAGTTCGTCACGGGCGCAAGCCGGCATGTCTCCGCAACCGGGTCGGTGAAATCATCATACGGGGAGGTGACCACAACTTTCTACCAGAGATTTAGCTATGTTAACAGCAATGTATATAGGAGCAATGGCACTGTGCAAGTGGTGAACCAAACGATTGATGCAAAGTCTGGTGTTTTTGTCAAGGATACTTCTGCTGTTCTTCTCTCAGAGGAGGTTCACAAGGTGTTTCCGCTGTATGTCTACACTGGAACATCAGACCAGGTGGGTGATGAGTACTCATTGATTTCGCTTGTCAAATTGGGCATCAACGAGAAGAGTGTTTCGGGTGGGAAGCTAGGGTTCTCGTACCGCTCTTTGCGGAATGCACAGTCAGCACGCGGCACAATGAAGGTGAAGAAGAATTTGGTGGTTAGTGGTTTGGGGCAGACACATCAGGTGTACAAATATATGGGTACTGATGGATGCTACTTCAGGGATGTGAGCAGCAAGAATTACACTATAATTTCTGACAACTCTGGTGATTCTTGCTCAAAGGGATCGCCGTCTAGTGGTGTCAAATTTTCCTCCAATAAAAATCAACCAGCTAGGAAAAGGTTGCTGAAACTTTAACTGGGAAGGTGTGCAACTGAATTATCTATCGTTCAGTTTACTTTGTCTCTCCACTCGAGATTGTTAGGTTAGATTATCGTTCATGTACTAGGTAAGAAATTTGTTTGAAATTATCTCTGCAAGCATCCCACTTTGTAAGTCTTCTAGTACAAGACAACTTTCTCTTCTGGAATGTATATAAATCAATAAAAGTGGCGCTTGGGTTTCAAAATATTCCAACTACTCCCTCTGTTCCTAAATACATACAAGTCTTTTAGAGATTCCAATATAGACTACATACGGGGCAAAAATGAATGAATCTACACTCTGAAATATGACTATACATCCGTATGTAGTTCGCATTGAAATAGATGCAATCAAATATTTCTGAACTTATCAACCGGAGAAGTATAAAGAGACTGGTTTCCTTTTTCCCTGCTCGTACCATGAGCATTCAGCATCCAACTCAAGATTTGCAATAGGGTTGATGGCACAGGAATGAGATTTTTCCTTTTTCGGATGAGCTAAAGACAATATTGCCAACTCGGTCTTTTGGGTTCTCTACTTCTCTGTCTAAATAATGTAGCTTGCTGTTGAAAAAAAATGCGCAATTTAAATGGCCAGTTTTTTGCTTTTGACAGAAAATTGTTCCACAAAAACAGGACAGAATCCGAAAATTTTTATGAAGAAAAATTGAACCCATAAATTTGTATTGTCGAGGTGTCTAAATAATCACTTGCACTCCACAGATATGCACTCGTGCTTAAAATTGATTTGTTTTCTCAGCACTTCTCTAACCACCTAGCATCGTAGTTGGCTATAAGAGAGCATGATTGGTTTGATGCCAAAAATTGCCATGTCAAAATTTGGCAAATGTTAAATATTAGCTAGTGATTGGTTGGTTACCGTTTTCCATTTTGGCCAAGCTCACAAAAGTTGCCAAGATAAGTTTCTAAATTTTGGTAACTTTTGATTTTAATTACCAATTGTTGCCTTGTCAAATGTTGCATTAAATCAACACTACTAGAAAAAGGCCTACTAATGGCACATCAGTTTTGCCTACTAATGACGCACTACTATTATTCTTTACTAATGGCGCCATTAGTATTTTTTACTAATGGCGCCACTAGTATCACGTCACTAGTATTTTTTACTAATGGCGCACCAGTAGTAATATTTTTTTCAATTTTAAAAAAAAATTCAATTTTTTTATTTTTTTTCTTAATCTCGGGTCACTATGGCTTAATTTCGAGTCAATATGCTTAATCTCAGGTCAAATCATACTCTGTGGTCAAACTTCTCGAAAGGTCACCCATAAATTGAACCCATAAATTTGTATTGTCGAGGTGTCTAAATAATCACTTGCACTCCACAGATATGCACTCGTGCTTAAAATTGATTTGTTTTCTCAGCACTTCTCTAACCATCTAGCATCGTAGTTGGCTATAATAGAGCATGATTGGTTTGATGCCAAAAATTGCCATATCAAAATTTGGCAAATGTTAAATATTAGCTAGTGATTGGTTGGTTACCGTTTTCCATTTTGGCCAAGCTCACAAAAGTTGCCAAGATAAGTTTCTGAATCGTGGTAACTTTTGATTTTAATTACCAATTGTTGCCTTGTCAAATGTTGCATTAAATCAACACTACTAGGAAAAGGCCTACTAATGGCGCATCAGTTTTGCCTACTAATGGCGCACTACTATTATTCTTTACTAATGGCGTCACTAGTATTTTTTACTAATGGCGCCACTAGTATCACGCCACTAGTATTTTTTACTAATGGCGCACCACTGGTGCGCCATTAGTATACCAGATACTAATAGCACACCAGTAGTGCGTCATTAGTAATATTTTTTCATTTTTTAAAAAAAATCATTTTTTTATTTTTTCTTAATCTCGGGTCATTATGGCTTAATCTCGAGTCAATATGCTTAATCTCAGGTCAAATCACACTCTGTGGTCAAACTTCTCGAAAGGTCACCCATCCTCACACTACTTCAAGATAAGTTTTCCATTTTGGCCAAGCTCACAAAAGTTGCCAAGATAAGTTTCTGAATCTTGGTAACTTTTGATTTTAATTACCAATTGTTGCCTTGTCAAATGTTGCATTAAATCAACACTACTAGAAAAAGGCCTACTAATGGCGCATCAGTTTTGCCTACTAATGGCGCACTACTATTATTCTTTACTAATGGCGCCACTAGTATTTTTTACTAATGGCGCCACTAGTATCACGCCACTAGTATTTTTTACTAATGGCGCACCACTGGTGCGCCATTAGTATACCAGATACTAATGGTAACACCAGTAGTGCGCCATTACTAATATTTTTTTCATTTTTAAAAAAAAATCATTTTTTTATTTTTTTTAATCTCGGGTCACTATGGCTTAATCTCGAGTCAATATGCTTAATCTGAGGTCAAATCACACTCTGTGGTCAAACTTCTCGAAAAGTCACCCATCCTCACACTACTTCAAGATAAGTTTTCCATTTTGGCCAAGCTCACAAAAGTTGCCAAGATAAGTTTCTGAATCTTGGTAACTTTTGATTTTAATTACCAATTGTTGCCTTGTCAAATGTTGCATTAAATCAACACTACTAGGAAAAGGCCTACTAATGGCACATCAGTTTTGCCTACTAATGGCGCACTACTATTATTCTTTACTAATGGCGTTACTAGTATTTTTTACTAATGGCGCCACTAGTATTTTTTACTAATGGCGCACCACTGGTGCGCCATTAGTATACCAGATACTAATGGCACACCAGTAGTGCGCCATTAGTAAATTTTTTTTTCATTTTTTTTATTTTTTTCTTAATCTCGGGTCACTATGGCTTAATCTCGAGTCAATATGCTTAATCTCAGGTCAAATCACACTCTGTGGTCAAACTTCCCAAAAGGTCACCCATCCTCACACTACTTCAGCCCAACCACGCTTAACTTCATAGTTCTATCCAACCCCAACACCACCTCACTTCACAGGCACTTATTGATATATCTATCATATCAATCCTATTAAACCTTGCTGATGTTTAGGACTTTGTTCATGTTCATGAGTATGATGAAATTTTGAAAAAAATATTTCAAACTTCCCGGTCATATTACGTATCATATTTTGAAAAATAATTCAATTTTTTTTAACCAAGTTTTTTTCTGTTACTAGTGGCGCACCTAGCATACGGTGCGCCACTAGTAAGTTTGAAATTTTTTGAATTTTTTTTGCCTCCGGATCTTAAAAGCCCTGTAACTTTTTTTCTGTTAGGATTTTGGGGATTTTGAAAATGTTTAACGGGGTCCCCCGGTTAAATTCGGATGTAACTTTTCGAGTAGATGATTTTTCATATAAAAAACTTTTTAATCCGAGTTCGTATGCAAAAGTTATGCCCATTTTACAAATTTCAGAGAGATTTTGCAAATAAAGTCGAAATTCATATTTGTAAATTTTCCCAACAACTAGACACATATCACATAGGAAACTTACTTACTTTTTTTTACATTTCCATCATTTTCTTTTATTTTTTTAAAAACTGAAAAGGCGGTCCACGGGGAGGGGGGGTGCATTCGGTACGTTTTGGGCCAAGTTAGTAATGGCGCACCGTGGGTGTGGTGCGCCATTACTAGTTTTGAAAAAAAAAATTCTGAATTTTTTTTTAAAAAACTTAGTAATGATGCACCAGTTGACAGTGCGCCATTACTAGTTAAAAAACTAATAATGGCGCACTGTCCACTGGTGTGCCACTACTAGTTTTGAAAAAATAAATAAAGAAATTTGAAAAAAAATTGAAAATAATTTACTAGTGGCGCACCGTGGATGTGGTGCGCCATTAGTATTTGGACACTAATGGCGCACCAACACATGGTGCGCCATTAGTATATACTAATGACGTACCACATGTCTGGTGTGCCATTAGTGTCATTTCCATCTATAGCCCTTTTCCTAGTAGTGTAATTAGCCTCATACTCCTCCGTTCCAAAATACATGAAGTATCCGGTTTGCCCTAAGTTAAACTTTTTTAAGTTTGACTAAGTCTATAGAAAAACATGCCAATGCCTACACCATCAAATTATTATGACTGTATTCTTCATATAATATACTCCCTCCGTTCTAAAATAAGTGTCTCAACTTTGTACTTGAGACACTTATTTTGAGACGGAGGGAGTGCTTTCATGCTATGTATAATCTGGTTGTAGATATTAGCATATTTTTCTGTATACTCGGTCAAACTTAAAGGATTTTGAGTTAGGACAAGCTAAAAACTTCATGAAACGAAGGGAGTACTCCAGTATGCATGTTCCATCGTAATGGCAACTCCTCAGACAAAATGGGCAACAAAGACCCCTAGAAAAAAAATATGTATTCATTTTCGAGAGCAACCTCAGTCTGGTATGATGTTGAGATTATGAATTGGAAAGGAATGGATTATGGGCTTGTGCTGATTCTATAATCACATGTTCAGCCAAATACAGTATGTTGGTGTGGAGGATTTGGCAGATGTTTAATGATTTGATACATGGGAAAGAGAGTACGCCAGCGCTCGCTAATGTTGAGTACTTGGATAGTTACTACAAGTCGATCAAATTGGCTGGGAGGTACTCAACTGATGAAATTATAGAAGGCAAGATGCTTACCCTAGAGGCTTCACCCAAGGCGAGAGTTGACCGACCTCCCACAATTCCATGGCCGGCGCCTGCAGCTGGGACGGTGGCCCTTTCTGTTGATGGATCCCTCCAAAAGGACGACGACTCTGTGGCTGTTGGTATGGTTCTAAGAAACTGTGATGGAGCAATCCTTTTTGCAGCCTATCGTTTTATCTTCCACTGCAATGATTCGCTAGAGGCGGAACTACACGTGTTAATGCAAGGCATGGCACTAGCTATACAACATTCGGACCTTCCGGTGGTTGTGCAGTCGGATTCCTCTAAAGCTTTATCCAGCTTGTCCAATAATGCACTTTGTAGATCAGCTTATGGCCACCTTGTGTTAGAGATCAAGGACTTGTTAGGTACCAGGGAGTTTTTTTCTCTGAAGATTAACCATTCTCAGAATAGAGTTACCGATCGACTGGCCCATTATAGCCGCACGGAACGAACTACTGCTGTGTGGTTGGGCTCAGTACCATTGTGTATTGAGGATTTGTGGCCTCAAGATTGTAACTCTATAATCTTGCAATAAAACTCCCTTTACCTTCAAAAAAAAATAACCAGATGGTGAACGAAGACAACAGTTTTTCTCTCTCTGAGGACGCAGAAGACGACATATAGACCATGAGAACTGAAAAACGAGGCCTCGTTATTCTTTTGTGAAAAAGTTGGAGGCCCATGTTGAAAACATTTTTTTTGAGACAAACCCATGAAGCTTTATTAAGACGTCACAACGTTTACAGGGACGAAAGAAAGATTTCTGGGGTGCCCTAACCAAACAAGGCGGCCCACCCCTAACTTCAGAGCGTGCTTCGCGAGATTGTGAGCCTCAAAATTCGAGCTCCTAAACTCATGGAAAAGTTACAAATAGTAAAAGACCTACTAGACTCTATTATTTCATATATTATCGCACCATAGCTTGCCAAACTCTGTTACTTGATGTCGTCCACCACCACCTTGCAATCAGAAGCCACATGTATTTTTTGTTCATGAAGATCTTGAGCTAGAGCCAGAGCCTCTCGAACTGCCATCGCCTCCAGTGTCATGGGATCAACAATTCTGCTGAAACCGATCGCCGAGGCCCCCAAAAAGAGACCATTCTGATCCCGGCATACTGTAGCTACAACACCCCTTACCTGATTACCTCTTTTCACCGCATCAACATTAATCTTTGCTAGACTCGCTGGAGGGCGAAGCCACTGTGTTGGCCTAGAAGTAGGTTGGGCAGTTGCCGTCCTTCCCGATGTTTCAACACTCTTGAGATCATTCAGGTACGAGACAATGAACTGGTGAGTAGACATTGGGCTAGTGAATATATCTTCGTAGATCGCCTTTCTCCTTGCTCGCCACGCGGCCCAAAGTGATATGATTAGCTTCACAAAACCTGCGTGATCAAGAACCTCGTGCATAGCGAAAAGCTAGTTCTCCGCGTTAACATCGCTGTTCATGCTCATCTGTTCCATCACATGCTCATCCAATAAAGCCCAAATGCACCTCGACATGGTGCAATCCAACAATGCGTGCCTCCATGAGTCCGGTGCTCCACACAACGCACATAAAGGAGACTGAGACATATTACGGTGGTGTAGAACATCCGCCGTAGGCACTGAATGCTGGGCTAAACGCCATGCAAAAAATTTCTGTTTCGATGGAACCTTAGTATGCCACAATGAGGTCCATGCTTTCACTTGAGAAGTCATATCCGAAGCCCCGGCATTTTCATCTATCCAATTCTCTCTCTGGTATTTGGTGTTCAGCACCATTTGATACGCGGACTTAACTGAGAAGACGCCCGGTCGTTCAGCACTCTAAGCCCAAAAATCTTCTATATTGCGTGTGCACAAAGCAAATCTAATAATACAGAGCTTCCTCGCAAAAAGCAAATCTAATGCAGAGCCCAAGGATGCAAACCAAACCAAAGGCCCAGTTAGGTCGGCCCAAATTAAGTAGCACAGTCTACTCGGCCGGCGAAGGCGGTGGGCACTCTCCCCTCTCTGCTCGCCAGTCGCCGCCTCCGGCCTCGTCGCCACCCACCAGCTCCGGCCGCACGCCTGCACCCCTCACCAGCGTCGCCTACCGCGTTAGTCGACTCGGTGAAGCCAGTTCCGTTCGCCACCTCCGATCTCGTCGCCGTCCATCCGTTCCGGCCGCACGCCTGCGCACCTCACCAGCCTTCGCCTCCGTGGTAACGACCCCTCCCTCCCCGCCCGGCCATACCTTATCTACGCTCAAGCCCCATCTCTGAGACGTCACCAAGCGGATGATTCGCTGGCTTGGATCTAGTCTAGGTTTTAATTAGCTCCGGGAACCCTAGAAGTTTGCAACGACACATACTAATTTCGTAGGGCAATACGTTTCCGAGACACGAGATTGGTGAATAGTACAGCACAATGAAAATCGAAAGGAAATACCCACTTGATGCGTACCTGTTGTTTCTATTGTGCATATTTGGGTATTCTTGGTCGCCTGATTACTGAGAAAATGATAAGCGTACTCCCCTGCTGTTGTTGCAGACAGAGTCTGACGCCTCAGTGATGCCGCCAAAGGTGACCATTGCCGCCTCCAACGATGCCGTGCTGCCTGAAGACATGCTGCGCCACATCCTCGTGCGCCTCCCGGCGAAGACGCTATGCCTCTTCCGAGCAGTCTGCCCATCCTGGAGGTCCCTCCTCTCGGATCCGCTCTTCGTTGCAGCGCACAAGTCCCATCACCCCGAGCCACTAATCGTCGCATGTAACTGTGAGATGTTTGAAAGAGGCACCATTAACATTATGGACTTGTCTGGCCATGTTGTTAAGCGGATAGCCACCACCATGAAGAATGCCAGGATGGTGCGCACACGCCGGCTGGACCTTATTTGTGTCACCGGACATAAGGGCTGCCATGTGATCAACCCTGCCACGGGCGATACTTTTGCATTGCCCAGTTGCCGCGCAAAGGAGCATGCACATGTGCAACATTTCTTTCCAGAATCATTTGACTTGGGACAGGTTGTCACCACGGGAGAATACAAGGCCCTACGCTGTGTTAGCATCGATAATTTTGATCATGAGTCCAGCCCGATGCCTGTGAGGTCATCACCCTTGATGATGGTCGCAATGCAAGATGGAGGGGCAAACAGGGCCCTCCGGCCCCTGTCACAAGTAACCGTAACAGAAGTATTGTTGTCAAAGGAGTCGTTTATTTCTTGTTGGATTTTCTATACAAACGTTTTACGTTTTCTGGGGTCCGTGTCAAACCAGGTAGCATGGCTTTGTTCAACCTTGAGACAGAGGAGTGGATGGGGATTGTCCAAGGACCAAAGCCAGTGCGCAGCTTTGTTAAGGACAGCAATGGCAGGTGCGGTTACTTTAGTCTATACTTGGAGCTATCACTGGTAAATTTGGATGGGTTCTTAGTTATGGCACACAATCCTGAAGGTTGCTCTTTGGACTTATGGTTTTTGATGGATAGTGAGAAATGTCTCTGGAATAAAAGCTACAGCTTAGATTTCCAACCTGAAAATCTCTTCGCTCAACCCTTGGAAATTCTAAATGACGGGAAGATAGTTCTCTCTGCACCAGGATCGCTAAGACTATATAATCCAGTTACCAAGACTTACATTGATTTTGGGATGAGAAATTCCACATCTGTTGGTACTTACACTGGAAGTCTGTTGTCTTCAGAGAGCACCTTCACTTCTGTGGTCAGTGTTATCCTCATATGCTTTCAATTATTTATTTATGTATGTTGTCCTGTCCTAAGTATCATTTGCTTTTATTCTTGTGTCGTAGAGATAATTTTCTAGGTGATGTAAGGAACATTTAGGGATTATAAAGAATTGTAGGTGCATTTTTAGGAAAAGTAATTGTTGCAGTGTCATAGGTCTGATGCACAACATTAGCATATGAATTTCTCTATATCTGTGATCATGTTTTCAATCAATTTCTCCTATCAAGTTGTGCAGTGTTGGGCAACTGCAGATTATGATCCCTTTATTTTTGGGGATAATTAGGCTCTGTTCAGCAGCTCTACAGCTTCCAGCTTCCGCGAGGAGCTGCATGCGTTCGGAAGGCTGTGGCTGCTTCTCCTCATGCTGCATGGGCTGGCGCTGGTGGCTGGTTTGTACGGCAGCTCGGGATAAATGAATCGAACCGGTACGCAACTGGACTTCGCTCAACTCCACGATTTGGGCTTCGCGAAGCTGGACTTTGCTTGCTCCACCGATTTGCACTACGTGAGGCTCCGCTCCGAGAAACTGGCTTCGCGGAGCCGAGGCGTTCGGCCCAGCTCCTCATGCGGAGCCGGTGGAGCGCGGAGCTGGAGAGCTTCTGAACAGGGTCTTAGTTTCATGCCCCTAGTTGTGTCCCACTCGGCAGTTTTGCCCCTAGTTTTCGAAAACCCTCAGTTTTGCCCAAGCCTGTTTGCTCCTGTTATGGTTTTGCCCTTTCGTCACGTTTCCGTCCAGTTAGTGCCGTTTGACCGCGTGTTAACTGTCTATGGACTTGCATATGGTGTTCATTGACTTGGAGAAGGCCTATGATAATATACCGCGGAATGTCATGTGGTGGGCCTTGGAGAAACACAAAGTCCCAACAAAGTACATTACCCTCATCAAGGACATGTACGATAATGTTGTGACAAGTGTTCGAACAAGTGATGCCGACACTGATGACTTCCCGATTAAGATAGGACTGCATCAGGGGTCAGCTTTGAGCCCTTATCTTTTTGCATTGGTGATGGATGAGGTCACAAGGGATATACAAGGAGATATCCCATGGTGTATGCTCTTTGCGGATGATGTGGTGCTAGTTGACGATAGTCGGACGGGGTAAATAGGAAGTTAGAGTTATGGAGGCAAACCTTGGAATCGAAAGGGTTTAGGCTCAGTAGAACTAAAACCGAGTACATGATGTGCGGTTTTAGTACTACTGGGTGTGAGGAGGAGGAGGTTAGCCTTGATGGCCAGGTGGTACCCCAGAAGGACACCTTTCGGTATTTGGGGTCAATGCTGCAAGAGGATGGGGGTATTGATGAAGATGTGAACCATCGAATCAAAGCCGGATGGATGAAGTGGCGCCAAGCTTCTGGCATTCTCTGTGATGAGAGAGTGCCACAAAAGCTAATAGGCAAGTTCTACAGGACGGCAGTTCGACCTACAATGTTGTATGGCGTTGAGTGTTGGTCGACTAAAAGGCGACATGTTCAACAGTTAGGTGTGGCGGTCATGCGTATGTTGAGATGGATGTGTGGCCACATGAGGAAGGATCGATTCCGGAATGATGATATACGAGATAGAGTTGGGGTAGCACCAATTGAAGAGAAGCTTGTCCAACATCGTCTGAGATGGTTTGGGCATATTCAGCGCAGGCCTCCAGAAGCTCCAGTGCATAGCGGACAGCTAAAGCGTGCGGAGAAATGTCAAGAGAGGGCGGGGTAGACCGAATTTGACATGGGAGGAGTCCATTAAGAGAGACCTGAAGGATTGGAGTATCACCAAAGAGCTAGCTATGGACAGGGGTGCGTGGAAGCTTGCTATCCATGTGCCCGAGCCATGAGTTGGTTGCGAGATCTTATGGGTTTCACCTCTAGCCTACCCCAACTTGTTTGGGACTAAAGGCTTTGTTGTTGTTGTCTCTCCCATCGGTCAAACCCTAGTCCCAGATCCCCCCTCTCTCAAATCCTATCCCACTATCCCTTTCCCCACCCTTGGCGCTCCACCGCCATGGTTTCGAGCCAGGCCACAGCGCAACAAGCCACACCGACGTCCCCATGGGTGGCCACGCCGGCACCTGCATGCGGGCCGATGCAGCTGATCCCATTGGTGGGAGGCCAACCTAGGCGGCGGCGGTGAAGCCACGGGTCCCTTCGGTGGTGGAGCCATGGATCCCGTCGGTGGCCAACCCAGACGGCGATGGCGGCGGTGCCATGGATCCCATTGGTGGGCAACCTAGGCGGCGGCAGCGCCATGAATTCCATCGGTGGCCAGCGGGGAGAGGCCAGCGGCGGTGGCCAACATAGGCGGCGGCGGCGCCATGAATCCCACCGGTGGTCGGCGAGGGAAAGGCCAGCGGAGGCCGCAATGGCGGTGGCGGGTGGCCAACCTTGGTGCCCGTCGGTGGGACAAGGCCGTGATGGCCACCGTTGCAGGAGGTGTGTGGATCCGACCCCAATGGCGCCGGCGAGCTCATCCTCCTCTTGTGCGACGAGGAGGACTTGGTGAGCTTCGGCTCCGACTCTGTTGGCTCTAACGAGCTCATCCTCCTACGGACTGCGGCCTCTAATCTTTGACCCCATGTAATTAGCTAGGATTTAACTAGTGATTGTGAACTATTGCTTAGTTTGTTGTATGTGGGACCGATGAATTTTGTGTTAATTACTGTTGTTTTAATTGATCAATGTTGTGTTAATTATTGTACAAAAATGTTATTGCAAAATTTATGTGGTGTTTACAACATGGCAATGTTATTTAGTTATTTGGTTGGTTCATCGTTGGTCCCACATGGTAGTGAGATGAGAGAGTGATGTTTTTCTCAGTTATGGGTCCCATTTGGCAGTGTCTTGCCAGAGAGTGCAGAAGAAGGGGTAAAAAGGTCCAAGGAAATGTCCACAGGCAGTCAACACACAGTCAAACGATACTAACTGGATGGAATCGTGATGGAAGGGCAAAAGCATAAGAGAAGCGAAGTGGCTTGGGCAAAACCGCGGGTTTTTGGAAACTAGGGGTAAACCTGCCGAGTGTGACCCAATTAGGGGCATAAAACCAATTATCCCTTCTTTTTTATGATGGAAATTATTGTGGCGCTATTGTGGCGCTTTAATTTGGATTGCTGAAGCTATCTTAGGTTTTATTCAAAGGTCCACCAGTGAGAGAACATCACATGTAAGAATTGTTCGTCTAGAGTTTGTGTGAAAGCACTCTCAACACAAAAGAAAAAAAAAGAGAGGAAACTGAGGGTCTGATTCGCAATGGTCGCTACAAACATATTTATAGCGCCGGTGTTCAGACTTGTCCGGTTTACTTTTGTGGCTGCTTGTCCTATTTAGATTTTGCTGGTTAATTATGTTATAGATTGACAGGTTAACCACATTTTATGTTCATCTAGTTTGTGTACTTTCTTCTCTGAATAGTTTGTCTACTCTTATAGTCTTATTCTTAGTGGCACATACACATACATATTTTGTCCAATGAATTTAAATAAACTGCCAGCAATGTTAGATTGGTACATCGCCTACCCTACTATTTAATGTCACATGTAGATTGGTAATGACCTTATAAGAATGCATGGTGCTGATCTTGTGATTTTCATAAGATGCAGAATTCTTTCAAAGCTGTAGTTGTGTGGGAGGTTGCATTAACTCACTGGCAGTATATGTCTTGTGTTTGAGTGAAGATCTGATGCATGCCTTTGTTCTTGCAGGCTGAACGTTGCACTGCCTGTGGCTGCTATTTCACCCTCGAAGCCGGCCAACATGATGTAACATGTCAAAATTGTATGTATGAAGCCGTGTTTGCACGGCATTGAACTTCTCGTGCATCTTTTCTCTATGGCCCATATTGGCTTTATGCGTACGTGCACGGCGTTTCACACCATCCTTGCGTTTGGAAGGCTGCCGCCTGCCGGTGAACTTTGGCATCCATAGGCTTTCGCCAATCACCAATGCCAGTAGACAATTTCAAGTATGATCCAACAAATTTAGTTCTCAAATGTCAGCCTAGTTGGGTTTTAGAGAACACTGTTGCTAGTATGTTTTTTCTTCTTGATGAAGCTTATTTTGGAATATATATATATATATATATATATATTTGTTATGCAAGAAAATATGCTTTGATCTTGTGATTTCCTGATGCAATGTCAATATGGCCTAGTGCCTGACATGTGGGCCTGAAAACAGTGGCACCACCTAGGGACTGACATGTGGGCCCAGTTGGTCGGATTGGCTATTCCCCTGTTTTGGAAATCCTGTGATCCAAACAAGCCTACCTATGTTTGGTAGATTTGGGCTTGTGCTAATTGTTTAAACCAGTTCCACTCCCACTCCACCACTCCCTAGCTCCATCCATGGCGTCGCTGGCCACCAGCTCCTGCCTGCTCCTCCTCCTGGCGCTCCTCCTCCCCCTCGCCGCGGTCGCCGTGCCGCGCAGACACCGCTTTCCGTTGCTCCAGCTCGCGCCGGTCAACGCCTCGGAGCCACCCACCGCCTTCTTCGAGGTGGACCGCCCGATCCAGCCTCCGCGCGGCAGCGTTGGGCCCTGCTCCGCGCTGCTCCTCTCCGACTCCTTCGGCTACACCTACGGCCGTCCTCCGGCCACCGCTGCCTACGCGCCGCCCGAGTGCCTCGCCGCCGCGCGCGCCCGGGGCGGGTCGCTCGCGCTCGCGGTGCTCGAGTGGAGCGCCGACTGCCGCGGCCGCCAGTTCGACCGCATCTTCGGCGTCTGGCTCTCCGGTGCCGAGCTCCTCCGCAGCTGCACCGCCGAGCCGCGCCCCAACGGCATCCTCTGGTCGGTCTCCCGCGACGTCACCAGGTACGCCGCCCTCCTCTCCGAGCCTGGCGAGATCGCGGTGTACCTTGGCAACATCGTCGACGGCACGTACACCGGCATTTACCACGCCAACCTCACCCTCCATCTTTACTTCCGCTCCACAACTCCGTCACCTCCGCAGCCGCAGCCGCACGCCGATTTGATCCTGCCCATCTCGAGAAGCCTGCCTCTGAACGATGGGCAGTGGTTCGCCATCCAGAATTCGGCCAATGTGCAGTCAAAGAAGCTCGCCATTCCGTCGAACACCTACAGGGCGGTCCTTGAGGTGTTCGTTTCGTTCCACTCCAGTGACGAGTTCTGGTACACGAACCCTCCCAACGAGTACATTGAGGCCAACAATTTGTCCAGCATTCCTGGCAATGGTGCGTTTCGGGAGGTTATTGTTAGAGTTGACGAACGCGTCGTCGGTGCTGTTTGGCCGTTCACTGTCATCTACACCGGTGGTGTCAACCCGCTTCTCTGGCGGCCAATCACCGGCATTGGCTCATTCAACCTGCCTACCTATGACATTGATATCACGCCATTCTTGGGCAAGCTCCTGGACGGCAAGGAGCACAATTTTGGGTTTGCTGTGACCAATGCATTGGATATGTGGTACGTTGATGCCAATTTGCATCTGTGGTTGGATCACAAGAGCAAGAAGACAGCCGGGAGCTTGATCAGCTATGATGCAGCGTCATCGGCAAATGTGGACTCACAGTTCAGCGGGCTGGACGGGCGGTTTGTGACGAGCGCAAGCCGGCATGTCTCCGCCACCGGGTGGGTGGAATCGTCGCACGGGAAGGTCATGACAACTTTCTACCAGAGATTCAGCTACAAAAACAGCAATGTGTATAGCAAGAGCGGCAGTGAGCAAGTGGTGAACCAAACGATCGACGCCAATTCAGGTGTTTCCGCCACAATCGGCACCGTGCTGCTGCCCTCGGAAGAAGTTCACCAGGTCTTCCCACTCTATCTTTTCTCTGGGACCTCGGAAGAAGTGGGTGATGAGTACTCGCTGGTTTCGGTTGTCAAGCTGGGCATCAATGAGAAGAGGGCCTCTGGTGGGGAGCAAGGCTTCTCATACAGCTCTCTGCAGAATGAGCAGTCGGCACGCGGTAGTATGAGGGTGAAGGGGAATTTGGTGACTTCTGGGTCCGGTGAGAACCACCAGGTGTATAAATATGTGGGTACCGATGAATGCTACTTCAGAGATGTCAGCAGCAAGAACTACACTGTCGTTTTCGACCACTCTGATGATTCGTGCTTAAAGGGATCATCACGAGTTAATGGCTCCAGATTGCCCTCCAGTTAGTTTAGACGATCTGTTGATCGAACTGTACTGCAAGTTAGAGAATAAGATTGCATAGGCTATCCTGTGCCTCGTGTGGTAGGTAGAAATATTGGAAATTTCAATTTAGACTTACTGTTTTCGAATGTATCAGTGACACTCTTAATTTGGTTCGAAATGATTCTGCTCTGCACAGGTTTGAAATGAACTGTACTACAAGTTACTACTTATTAATCAAGCTTCTGACATTGTTACTGGTTACATTACATTATTTTCTGCATGTTCACAAGCATCTGATTGGGTCTCATTTTGGCCTTGCTGCGTCTGTTCCAGTCTCCAACTCAACCGCTCATCGCTGAAAAACGGAGAGCGATTTACTCGCAGAAAAAAAGAAGCCCTTGCCCCTCAAAAAGCTCTCTTGAGTGACACCGGAAAGAACAAAGCGTGCTCACAAGTCACAAGATGGGTACTGCAATATGCAGTGCTGGAGATGTTCTTCCAGTTCATTCGTAAAAAGATGTTCATGTCTCCTGAGCAGTGGTGCAAGTGCAACGCTATGGGTGGAGGCGGAGGCAACTAATTTGCTCACATTGGAAAACGAAGTACTACTGCTCCATTGATGTGGTGGTTTTCCAGCCAGCTTCTTTCTTTCTGAGCCTTTCAAGTTCCTTTTGTACAGAACGAAACTTCCGTTTACTGCACGTTCTTCGCTGAGCCCACTTGTTGCCTTCAGCAATTCAAACTTCCGCTGGAGACTTGGCTTTGTCAGTGGAAATTCCAGGCAGCACCGACTTATGCAGCGAAGGATGGTTACCTTTCTCACGCCATCTCGTAGCCCCCTTGGATTAAGCTTTTTTTTTTGAGGGAAACAGCATGACTCTGCTGTGTATTAAGGCTAAAAAAAAGACTCTGCTGTATATTTTTATTGATTATTTTTAAAAAGCACAAAGAGTCTTCAGAAAAAGGAAAGAAGTATCCATGCAGCAGCAGGACTAACATCCTTGAAAAAAAGGCCCTAGAAAAAAGCAAGAGGAAAAGATACATACAACATGTACAGGTTAACTACAGATAGTCAACTGAATGCATGACCCAATCCTGGAAGCCTGCATATTCCTTTCTGATAGCCCTGTGAGTAAGCCGGTGTACGTCTTCCTTGAAAGTTTTCCTGCAGGAGCATAAGCTGGGAGTGATGCCTGTGAAAATATAATTATTCCCTGTGATCCAAATTGCCCAAGAAGCCAGAATAATAAGCTCTAGGGAGAAGGGCATGCTAGGATTAAGCTCTGCAAGCTGCACTGAAATGGGTAAGTGGCCAGACCTGAAGGAGATCAAATTTCAAATGTTGAACGCTCAACCGGTCAACCCCGAGAAGTGGTTTATAGACATCCAGGGACAAAAGCCACCGCTCTGTCGTCTGTCCAGACGGACATTTCTTCTACCTCGTCTCTTGTTTCTGTATCTCCATGGCACGCCCTTAAAAATCCAAGGTCTGCATGTCGAGAGACCCTCTGCTTTGCCATGTCACCTCACTACTTAACAGATCATCCGCTGTTCAGATGCATTAATTAACCGCAGATGATATCTACGAATTACTATTTCTTCGACACCTTGGATCTAGGAATTTCGGTAATACAGTAGCTGCTTCTGTGCATCCGTACATGGCGCCAAGAATTAATTAACCGCAGGCAGGCGTACGCTCCCTATTTCAGATCGAATTAGCTGGTGATACCGAGAATATATTCCCCCATCTGCGGATCCTCGCTGTCCATCATTCCTTGCAACCTGAATGCCGAGATTGTCAGCGGGCAGCCAGGGGTGGAGCCAGAAAATTTAGCTGATGGGTTCATTCGTTGACTGATTGTGGGGATTTAGTCTCTTTTTTTCCGCACCACCTTGCATCAAATATATAGCACTCGGTTTCAAAGAAGAAGAAAAATATAGCACTCAAAAAATGCAAAACAGATTGAAATATAATATCACTTATGAATAGCAAAGGCGGAAATATTATGATTTCTTATTCCGCACCAACACATTTAACTAGTAATTATAAAAACATACTGATTAAATTGTGTGATTATGGAGTTAACCTAGTTCTGGTGCATCTAGCCATTGGAGAATGACCCAAATATATGTGAATCGCTGCCAAACATTGACATGTCGCCATATTCCAATTACCAAGTAATCACTCTTAAAATTAAAAACCCTAGCCCTACATTTTAGGAAGCAAAAATTAGACAAAGCGGAGGCACACGCTCTGTAGAAATTGATGACTTACCTCTTCAGAAATATGATGCACATTACCTGCGTCTAAAGGTGGCCTTGAATTATAATACTCCTATTTGGATCTGGTGATCGTGTTTCTCTTTTGAGAAATATCATTCATACCCTAATTCGGTCAAAATACTTGGAGTAAAACCCGCACAAAAAAAGTACATGGAGTAAGCAACTACTCCCTCCGTTCCTAAATACTTGTCTTTCTAGGCATTTCAACAAGTGACTACATATAGAGCAAAATGAGTGAATCTATACTCTAAAATATGTCTACATATATCCGTATGTAGTAGTCATTTAAAATGTCTAGAAAAACAAATATTTAGAAACGGAGAGAGTAGAAAATTAAAATATGAACACTAGAGAGGAGACGTACGTGGTCATGCGATCTCAGTACCTCTAAATTGGAGTTCTTGACAAGAATTGCCGGCTTTGCTACCGTCGACCTGCCGTGGCGTGACGGCTGACCGAGGTCGTGAAGAATAGAATTAGGGTAGGAACAGGCGGTATAAAGGCAATTTATTATTGGGCTTTTGGGCCTTTTTTATTAGACTGCTCACTCTGCGTTGGAACTCGATGGGTTCAGGCCTTGTTTTTTGTTGGGTTCATGGGATTACTTACCTACCTACGTGTACTGGACCAGCAAAAGTCGTTGGGTTCATCTGAACCCAACGCTACCATGCTGGCTCCGCCTCTGCGGGCAGCTTGCAGAATCCTCGCCATGTTCCGAGCTTGCTGGACGCGACGG
The DNA here is from genome assembly GCF_056163025.1 of Triticum urartu. Lineage (NCBI taxonomy): Eukaryota > Viridiplantae > Streptophyta > Magnoliopsida > Poales > Poaceae > Triticum > Triticum urartu. The sequence goes on along the minus strand of NC_141875.1, from coordinate 118,829,746 downwards.
GCCACATTCCATGAGCGTCTCCATATATACATACCTCCACATCAAGCAAGCCACTTAGATACGTAGATCCCCGCAATATACAAATGCGTACGTACAAGGCCACCACTGGCACTAGCTGATCACTAGCGCTTCTTCATCACCAGGTAGATCGATCTTGCAGCTAAGCTGTTGCATTTGCGGTTCCTCTTTTTAGAGTTGACATATCAGGATTGGGCATCGTGTGTGATAGGAGATGGCGGGAGGACGCGTGAACTTGGCAATGGCGCTCTTGTTGGCGCTGCATGGGCTGCTGCCGCCGTCCGCCCACGCCGCCCTGCAGGACGGGTTCTACGGCGCCAGCACCAACTGCACCGTCGACGTCGAGGCCGTCGTGCGGGGCGTCGTCGAGCAGCACGTCTCCCGGCTCGGCGACGGCGGCTCCGGCGCCGGGCTCATTCGCCTCCACTTCCACGATTGCTTCGTCAAGGTACGTAACGAACGTGAGAAATTTTGTGTGTGTCAAGTGTAGTACAGAAACTGATCTAACAGAGCTCTGTTGATGCGTAACTATAGGGCTGTGATGGCTCCGTCCTCATCGATCCGAGCCCCGTCAACCCGGACCCGGAGAAGGCCTCGCCGGCGAACGGCGGCCTCCGCGGGATCGACGTGGTCGAGGAGGCGAAGAGGCAGCTCGAGGCCGCGTGCCCCGGCACCGTGTCGTGCGCCGACATCCTCGCCTTCGCCGCCCGGGACGCGGCCTACGTCCTCAGCTCCGGGGCGATCAGCTACGGCGTCCCCTCGGGCCGCCGCGACGGGCTCACCTCCGACGCGGCCGACGCCAGCCAGAGCCTGCCGCCGCCGTTCGCGCGGCTCGACGACCTCGTCCGTGCCTTCGCCGCCAAGGGCTTCGGCATTGACGAGCTCGTCGCTCTCTCCGGCGCGCACTCCATCGGCCGCGCGCACTGCTCGTCGTTCAGGGACCGGATCCACCCCGCCGTGCACGAGACCATGGACCCGAGCTACGGCACCGACATGCGGGCGCGGTGCCCCGAGGACGCCGGGGCGGAGGAATGGGTCGCGCAGGACCAGGCGACGTCGGGGGACCTCGACGGCCGGTACTTCGAGAACGTGCTCGCCGGGAGGGTGCCCTTCAGCTCGGACCGGGCGCTGATCGACGACGGCGAGACGAGGCGGATGGTGGAGGACAACGCGGGGGACCAAGGGGGGTGGGCGGCCAAGTTCGCTGCCGCCATGCGGAAGATGAGCGAGCTCGCCGGCACCGGCGAGGGCGAGATCAGGGAGTTCTGCCACGTGACAAACAGAGGCTAGCGACGGCCGACAGGGGGCATCGTCCATCACCGTCAACTTGATTTTTCAGTCGCAAAAAAAAACCTGGTTTTGTTTATTTATAGCTTTTGTTTTCGTATTTTTTGTTGATACAAGTAATTGTGGAAAATCATTTTTGGGTGAAAATATCGTGGGAACGACTCTTCGGCGTCGGAAAAAGAAACTCTCGAGTGACCAGAGCAAAAAGGCATGTGTGTTGCAACGAGATACAAAATTGACGCAAATATAGTGTGGATCACGTTGCAATGAGATAGAAAATTGACGCAAATTTACTAAGGACATATAAAGAGAAAATTGGCTCATACTTCCTCCGTAAACTAATATAAGATCGTTTAGAATATTAAAATAGTGATCTAAACGCTTTTATATTCGTTTACAGAGGGAGTATTTACTAAGGATGGTAGAAACTAGGGTTCTATCCGGTGTAGGGCGTAGCCTGTAAGGGAAGGAGGGAGGAGAACGGAGGAGATTGCGCGGCGACCGGCGGCTGAGCGCCGTCCTTGTGGCTGGTGCGACGGCGGCGGACGCAAGAGGCGGCTAGGGCTTAGGTCTCCCGGCTCCCTAAGGGAAGTCGAGCAAATATTGTTTGCTTTTTGCTTAATTCCAAAAGGAGTCTTACAGCCTATATTTATAACATAGATAACTTGCATAAGAATTAATCTAAGATAACTTATGGGCTAAGATTGCCCGGTAGGCCTAGCTAAACCGGCCATAACACTTCTCCCCGCATGCACAAACAGCTCGTCCTCGAGCTGTAAGGTGGGGAAGCGCTTGCGGAACTCCTCGAGGCGATCAACCAGCGTCAAACACCTTCTCGACAGCTGGGGCGCCCAGGTCGGCGATGACGACGTCCTCCGGAATGTAGTCGGCAACCTCCAGGTAGAAGAGTCGCGGGCAGACATGGCCGGGCATGTAGGGCTCGTCGCAGTTGAAGCACAACCTTCTTCTTGTAGACGTTGTTGGACCTCCAAGTGCAGAGGTTTGTAGGACAGTAACAAATTTCTCTCAAGTGGATGACCTAAGGTTTATCAATCCGTAGGAGGCACAGGATGAAGTTGGTCTCTCTCAAGCAACCCTGCAACCAAATAACAAAGAGTCTCTTGTGTCCCCATCACACCCAATACAATAGTAAATTGTATAGGTGCACTAGTTTGGCGAAGAGATGGTGATACAAGTGGTATATGGATAGTAGATAAAGTTTTTTGTAATCTGAAAATATAAAAACAGCAAAATAACTAGTGATAAAAGTGAGCGTAAACGATATTTCAATGCGTTGAAATAAGGCCTAGGGTTCATACTTTCACTAGTGCAAGTTCTCTCAACAATAATAACATAATTGGATCATATAACTGTCCCTCAACATGCAACAAAGAGTCACTCAAAGTCACAAATAGTGAAGAACAAACGAAGAGATTATGGTAGGGTACGAAACCACCTCAAAGTTATTCCTTCCAATCAATCTGTTGGGCTATTCCTATAAGTGTCACAAACAGCCATAGAGTTCGTACTAGAATAACACCTTAAGACACAAATCAACCAAAACCCTAATGTCACCTAGATACTCCAATGTCACCTCAAGTATCCGTGGGTATGATTATACGATATGCATCACACAATCTCAGATTCATCTATTCAACCAACACATAGAACCTCAAAGAGTGCCCCAAAGTTTCTACCGGAGAGTCAAGACGAAAACGTGTGCCAACCCCTATGCATAGGTTCATGGGCGGAACCTGCAAGTTGATCACCAAAACATACATCAAGTGAATCACGTGATATCCCATTGTCATCACAGATACACACGGCAAGACATACATTAAGTGTTCTCAAGTCATTAAAGACTCAATCCGATAAGATTACTTCAAAGGAAAAACTCAATCCATTACAAGAGAGTAGAGGGGGAGAAGAAACATAAGATCCAACTATAATAGCAAAGCTCGCGATACATCAAGATCGTGCCAAATCAAGAACACGAGAGAGAGAGAGATCAAACACATAGCTACTGGTACATACCCTCAGCCCCGAGGGAGAACTACTCCCTCCTCATCATGGAGAGCATCGTGATGATGAAGATGTCCACCGGAGAAGGATTCCCCCTTCGGCAGGGTGCCGGAACGGGTCTAGATTGGCTTTCGGTGGCTACGGAGGCTTCTGGCGGCGGAACTCCTGATCTATTGTGTTCCCCGGTCGTTTTAGGGTATATGGATATATATATAGGAGGAAGAAATACATCAGGAGAGCCACGAGGGGCCCATGAGGGTGGAGGGCGCGCCCCACTGCCTCGTGGCTTGCTCGTTGCTTCCCTTACGTGCACTCCAAGTCTCCCAGATTGCTTTCCTTCCAAAAATAAGTTCCATGAAGTTTCAGGTCAATTGGACTCCGTTTGATTTTCCTTTTCTGCGATACTCTAAAACAAGAAAAAAAACAGAAACTGGCACTGGGCTCTGGGTTAATAGGTTAGTCCCAAAAATCATATAAAATAGCATATAAATGCATATAAAACATGCAAAGTTGATAATATAATAGCATGGAACAATCAAAAATTATAGATATGTTGGAGACGTATCAGCATCCCCAAGCTTAATTCCTGCTCGTCCTCGAGTAGGTAAATGATAAAAACAGAATTTTTGATGTGGAATGCTACCTAACATATTTCTCTAAGTAATTCTTATTTATTGTGGCATGAATGTTCAGATCCATAAGATTCAAGACAAAAGTTTATATTGACATAACAATAATAATACTTCAAGCATACTAACTAAGCAATCATGTCTTCTCAAAATAACATGGCCAAAGAAAGCTATCCCTACAAAATCATATAGTCTGGCTATGCTCCATCTTCACCACACATAGTATTTAAATCATGCAAAACCCTGATGACAAGCCAAGAAATTGTTTCATACTTTTGATATTCTCAAACCTTTTCAATCTTCACGCAATACATGAGCGTGAGCCATGGACATAGCACTATAGGTGGAATAGAATGATGGTTGTGGAGAAGACAAAAAGGAGAAGATAGTCTCACACCAACTAGGCGTATCAACGGGCTATGGAGATGCGCATCAATAGATATCAATGTGAGTGAGTAGGGATTGCCATGCAACGGATGCACTAGAGCTATAAATGTATGAAAGCTCAACAAAAGAAACTAGTGGGTGTGCATCCAACTCGCTTGCTCATGAAGACCTAGGGCATTTTGAGGAAGCCCATCATTAGAATATACAAGCCAAGTTCTATAATGAAAGATTCGCACTAGTGTATGAAAGTGACAACATATGAGACTCTCTATCATGAAGATCATGGTGCTACTTTGAAGCACAAGTGTGGTAAAAGGATAGTAGCATTGCCCCTTCTCTCTTTTTCTCTCATTTTTTTTATTTTTTATTTGGGTCTTCTCTTTTTTATGGCCTCTTTTTTTTATTTGGGCTTCTTTGGCCTCTTTTTTCGTCTGGAGTCTCGTCCCGACTTATGGGGGAATCATAGTCTCCATCATCCTTTCCTCACTGGGACAATGCTCTAATAATGATGATCATCACACTTTTATTTTCTTACAACTCAAGAATTACAACTCGATACTTAGGACAAGATATGACTCTATATGAATGCCTCCGGCGGTGTACCGGGATGTGCAATGACTCATGAGTGACATGTATGAAAGAATTATGAATGGTGGCTTTGCCACAAATACAATGTCAACTACATGATCATGCAAAGCAATATGACAATGATGGAGCGTGTCATAATAAACGGAACGGTGGTAAGTTCCATGGCAATATATCTCAGAATGGCTATGGAAATGCCATAATAGATAGGTGTGGTGGCTGTTTTGAGGAAGGTATATGATGGGTTTATGGTACCGGAGAAAGTTGCACAGTACTAGAGAGGCTAGCAATGGTGGAAGGGTGAGAGTGCGTATAATCCATGGACTTTAGTCATAAAGAACTCACATACTTATTGCAAAAATCTATTAGTTATCGAAACAAAGTATTACGCGCATGCTCCTAGGGGAATAGATTGATAGGAAAAGACCATCGCTCGTCCCCGACTGCCACTCATAAGGAAGACAATCAATAAATAAATCATGCTCCGACTTCATCACATAACGGTTCACCATACGTGCATGCTACGGGAATTACAAACCTCAACACAAGTATTTCTCAAATTCACAACTACTCAACTAGCATGACTCTAATATCACCATCTCCATATCTCAAAACAATTATCAAGTATCAAACTTCTCTTAGTATTCAATGCACTCTATATGAAAGTTTTTATTATACCCTCTTGGATGCCCATCATATTAGGACTAGATTCATAACCAAAGCAAATTACCATGCTGTTCTAAAGACTCTCAAAATAATATAAATGAAGCATGAAAGTTCATCTATTTCTATAAAATAAAACCACCACCGTGCTCTAGAAAGATATAAGTGAAGCACTAGAGCAAATGACAAACTACTCCAAAAGATATAAGTGAAGATCAATGAGTAGTTGAATAATTATGCAACTATATGAAGACTCTCTAACATTTAAGAATTTCAGATCTTGGTATTTTATTCAAGCAGCAAGAAAAACTAAATAAAATAAAATGACTCTCCAAGCAAAACACATATCATGTGGTAAATAAAAATATAGCTCCAAGTAAAGTTACCGATGAACAAAGATGAAAGAGGGGATGCCTTCTGGGGCATCCCCAAGCTTAGGCTCTTGGTTGTCCTTGAATATTACCTTGGGGGTGCTTTAGGCATCCCCAAGCTTAGGCTCTTGCCAATCCTTATTCCATAGTCCATCGAATCTTTACCCAAAACTTGAAAACTTCACAACACAAAACTTAACAGAAAACTCGTAAGCTCCGTTAGCGAAAGAAAACAAAACATCACTTCAAGGTACTATAATGAACTCATTCTTTATTTATATTAGTTTTAAACCTACTTTATTCCAACTTATCTATGGTTCATACCCTCCGATACTACTCATAGATTCATCAAAATAAGCAAACAACACATAGAAAACAGAATCTGTCAAAACAGAACAGTCTGTAGTAATCTGTAACTAATGCAAACTTCTGGAACCCCAAAAATTCTAAAATAAATTTCTGGACGTGAGGAATTTATCTATTAATCATCTGCAAAAATAATTAACTAAATATCACTCTCCAATAAAAAATGGCAGCAATTCTCGTGAGCGCTAAAGTTTCTGTTTTTTACAGCAAGATCAACAAGACTTTCCCCAAGTCTTCCCAACGGTTCTGCTTGGCACAAACACTAATTAAAACACAAAACCACATCTAAACAGAATCTAGATGGATTATTTATTACTAAACATAACCAAAAAGCAAGAAACTAAAATAAAATTGGGTTGCCTCCCAACAAGCGCTAAAGTTTAACGCCCCTAGCTAGGCATGATGATTTCAACGATGCTCACATATAAGATAGGAATTAAAACATAAAGAGAGCATCATGAAGAATATGACTAGCACATTTAAGTCTAACCCACTTCCTATGCATAGGGATTTTGTGAGCAAACAACTTGTGGGAACAAGAATCAACTTGCATAGGAAAGTAAAACAAGCATAACTTCAAAATTTTAAGCACATAGAGAGGAAACTTGATATTATTGCAATTCCTACAAGCATATATTCCCCCCTCATAATAATTTTCAGTAGCATCATGAATGAATTCAACAATATAACCAGCACCTAAAGCATTCTTTTCATGATCTACAAGCATAGACAATTTACTACTCTCCACATAAGCAAAATTCTTCTCATTCGGGATAGTGGGAGTATCATAAGAGACTTGAATATTATAAATTGTTTCCACATTAAAAGAGTAATGTTCAGAAAAAGGGTAATCATAATCATGACAAGTTTTATAAATATAATCACTACTTTTTATAGCATAAGTATCATCACAATAATCATCATAGGTAGGAGGCATGCTATCATCATTATAAATTTGCATATCAAAACTTGGGAGACTAAAAATATCAACTTCATTAAACGTAGTGATGTAGACACAGACCTAGGGTAGGGTAATAGGCCTGACCTATACGCCCCACCTAAAGTCTTGTCCTAAGAACTAAGAAGTTCAAGAATCAGAAGCAGAGGACCCGCAAAGGTGTCGAGCGAAGTCCACTCGACCTGTCAATCACTCGGAGACCTCTCTTACCCAGGTCACTCGACCACCAAACCACTCGACATATCAGAAGACCTAAAGCTGCTCTGCGCAGCAATGGTCAAGCATTCATTCACATACTTAATGATCATTTGTAGCACTTTAATATAGGCGTTACCTGTAATGCCTCCTCTTAATGCATATTGAACCCTGTGTAACGGAGGGGAGCTGGGGTCCTGGCGTACTCTATATAAGCCACCCCCTCCTTTGGGACAAGGGTTCGCACCCCCTGTAACTCACACACGTATAATCCAGTCGACCGCCTCCGGGCTCCGAGACGTAGGGCTGTTACTTCCTCCGAGAAGGGCCTGAACTCGTAAACCTTGTGTGTACAACTCCTCCATAGCTAAGATCTTGCCTCTCCATTCCTACCCCCATATTCTACTGTCAGACTTAGAACCACGACAGTTGGCGCCCACCGTGGGGCAGGTGTCTTAGCGACTTGTTGGCGAAGTTGCGATTTTTCCGATCCCCTTCATCATGGTTTCAGGCGGAGTTTTGGTGGAGGGCCGCGAGATCCGTCTCGGCGCGCTCACGTTCATCGCCGACGACTCCGCTTGGCTTCAGGAGGCCCCGCTCGACGTCGACGCGCTCCCTTTCCGCGGGGCAACGCACTTTCGCGCGTGTGTCCGCGGCGTCCTCTTGCGGCAGCCGTCGACCCAGTATCGGTCGGCCCCTGTGTCGTCCTCCCTTCCTGTTTCCCACTGGCGCAAGCGCTCCGGTCGGTCGAGACTCTAGCGGTGGGTGAGACACGCGGTGGCTCGCCAGTCGGCCACCCCCCAAGTCGCGGCGATCGAGCCCGACAAATCTCTCTACGGCCTGTTCGACTGGCTCCACAGAGACTGCATCCGAGTGCGACAGCAGTGATCCAGCGGCGGAGGTTCTGATGGTCGATGAACCACGCAGTCCTCCCGGCTTTCCCAGCACCGACGGAGGCGACGACGGAGGCAATCCGTCGCATGCCCATGAAGAGTATCTCCTCGAGCCCCTCACTTCGCTGCAGAGAGAAGAACTTCGCCGCCGGAACATGGATGCGCTGCACACTCCCATCGTTGGAGAAACCCCCGAGGCCCGTGCCTTAGAGGACGCGCGCTTGGCCAACTTGGCTGAGCGCACTCGACTGGAGAACCTCCAACGAGTACTCGACGAGCGTACGCGACAACGGATTCCAACATCCAGTCGACGTCAGCTCTTTCCGGCACCGACTCAGGTATATCGAACTCCGATTCAGAATTTAGCAGCTGCAGCCCGTATAGCAGAGTCGATTCAGCCTTCTCAGTCAGAGGCTGGCAGAGGCTTGTTACAGATCAGAGCATTACTCCGGGCGGCAGGAGATCAGAATTCAGCTGTATCACAGTCGCGAAATAGGATCCACAGCAGATCCGTCGCTGCAGATACAGTCCAGTCGGCCCACAGTCCAAGATCACCCCCGAGGCGTGAGGGACGTGGGGACCGATGTGATCAGAATAGGAACCGTGAGCAGTATGATCACTGACTCGATCGAGATGATCGACGTGGAGTGCCCACCCCTCCCCCAAGGAGTGGATCATATGTGCCTCGACAGCAGGATGACAGACGCCCTCACAGTGTTGGGCGAAGGATTCCAGTCGACCCCAGGGAACCAGGCTTTGATGCGAGATCCATTCTCGTTCAGGGTTTGTTCGACAGGAACAGAGCCCACCGAGAAGGTCATGACAGAGACGTACTCACCAACAGCAGAGTACACGTCTCAGGACCGGAGTGCTTCAGCAGAGCCATCAGGGCCTCGGTGATTCCTCCCAACTTCAGGTTGGCGACTGGAGTCAGTAAGTTCACTGGTGAGTCCAAGCCTGATACATGGCTCGAGGACTACCGACTGGCTGTTCAGATTGGCGGCGGTAACGATGAAGTGGCAATGAAACACCTGCCTCTTATGTTGGAAGGTTCGGCCAGAGCATGGCTGAATCAGTTAGCACCCAGCAGCATTTACACTTGGGAAGATCTTACCCGAGTGTTTATCAGAACATTTGAAGGAACTTGCAAGCGACCAGCAGGGTTGATAGAGCTGCAGTCTTGCGTGCAGAAGCCGAATGAAACTTTGAGGGCCTACATCCAGAGATGGATCACATTGCATCACACAATAGAGAACATATCTGATCACCAAGCAGTCTGTGCCTTCAAGGAAGGCGTTAAATACAGAGAACTGAACCTGAAATTCGGTCGAACCGGAGACATGTCTCTGAGTCGAATGATGGAGATTGCCACCAAGTATGCCAATGGTGAAGAAGAGGATCGGCTCCGGAGTGGCAAGCACAAGTCAGTCGCCCACGAAACCGGAGGAGGGAACTCCAGTCAGAAGCAGAAGTGGAAAGCCGAACCAGCTGCTCCTAGAGAAGCCTTGGCCGTGACTCAAGGAAAGTTCAAGGGGAAGCCCAAAGGGCCTTGGAACCCCAAGAAAGTGAAAGACCAAGATGGAAATGATGTGTTGGATCTGCCATGTCACATTCACACAAAGAAAGATGAAGAGGGTAAACTCATTTATCCGAAACATACCACTCGATAGTGTCGGCTCTTGATCCAGCAGTTCCAAGGGAAACAGCCCAAAGATAAGGAAAAGGAGTCAGACAAAGTTGAAGACAAGGAAGATAGTGATGATGGGTACCCCCAGGTCAATTCTACCCTGATAATTTTTGCTGATGTTGAAAGCAAAAGTCGATTGAAAGTTATCAACCGAGAAGTGAATATGGTCGCTCCGGCGACAACCAGTTATTTGAAATGGTCTCAGACTGCCATCACATTCGACCAGTCCGATCACCCGACGCACATAGCCACCCCTGGGAGGCAAGCTTTGGTGGTCGACCCAATTGTTGAAGGCACTCGACTGACCAAAGTTTTGATGGATGGAGGTAGTGGCCTGAATATACTATATGCAGAGACGTTGAAAGGGATGGGCATTCCGATGTCCAGACTCAGTACCAGCAACATGAGTTTCCATGGAGTCATTCATGGAAAGAAGGCTGAGTCACTCGGCCAAATTGCTCTTGACGTGGTTTTCGGTGATTCCAAAAATTACCGCAAAGAGAAGTTGATGTTTGAAGTTGTGGATTTCCAGAGCGCTTATCACGCTATTTTGGGAAGGCCATCTTATGCATGATTCATGGCTCGACCATGTTATGTGTACCTCAAATTGAAGATGCCTGGTCCCAGAGGTGTGATCACTATTACTGGCAATCGGAAGAAGGCGGAAGAGTGCTTTCAGAAAGGCTCAAAGATCGCCGATGCTCAGATGGCAGTAGTAGAGCTGCAGGAATACCAGAAAACCGTAGACCCGAGTGACTTGTTGCAAGCCAAGAAGCCCGCTACGGAATCAGTGTCTCAGTCGTCCGGTGAGACAAAGCCGACTCACATTCACCCGACCGACCCCAGTGCTGCTCCGACTCATATCTCTACGACACTCGACTCCAAATAGGAAGAAGCGCTCATCCAGTTCCTCCGTGAGAACTGGGACATCTTCGCATGGAAGCCTTCTGACATGCCGGGTGTTCCGCCGTCCAGAAGAGAAAAGCCATTGGCGAGGAGGTGGCTCGGCTCTTAGCAGCAGAGTTTATCCGAGAGATTTACCACTCTGAGTGGCTCGCCAACGTTGTCATGGTCCCCAAGAAGGACAAGTCACTTCGCATGTGCATTGACTTCAAACATATCAATCGGGCCTGCCCGAAAGATCATTTTCCTCTCCCCCGCATCAACCAGATAGTCGACTCGACTACGGGATGTGAGCGCCTGTATTTTTAGATGCCTATTCCGGTTACCATCAGATCCATCTGTATGGTCCCGACGAGATCAAAACAGCTTTCATCACTCCATTCGGGTGCTTCTGTTATGTTACCATGCCATTCGGCCTCAAAAATGCCGGAGCCACATTCATGAGGATGATTCAGAAGTGTTTGCTCACTCAAATCAGTCGGAATGTGGAAGCTTACATGGATGATATTATGGTCAAATCACGGAAAGGTTCCGACCTGCTAACCGACCTTGCTGAGACATTTGCCAACCTCAGGAGGTATGATATCAAGCTTAACCCATCAAAGTGCACATTCAGAGTTCCTGGCATAAAGTTACTCGGTTTTCTCGTTTCACGAGGAATCGACGCCAACCCAGAAAAAGTTGGTACTATACTCCGAATGAAGCGCCCTGTGCGCGTGCACGATGTCCAGAAGCTTACTAGTTGCTTGGCTGCTTTAAGTCGATTCATTTCTCGTCTCGGTGAAAAGGCATTGCCTCTTTACCGACTAATGAAGAAGTCAGACAAGTTCGAGTGGACTCTTGAAGTTGATGCAGCGTTTGCAGAGCTAAAAGCTCTGCTCTCCACCCAGCCGGTGCTTGCTGCCCCAATCAGCAAAGAGCCTTTGCTACTTTACATTGCAGCCACGGGACAAGTCGTCAGTTCAGTACTTACGGTCGAGCGGGAAGAAGAAGGAAAAACCTTTAAAGTTCAGCGCCCAGTATATTATGTTTCTGAAGTTTTGACCCCATCAAAGCAAAGATATCCTCATTACCAGAAGCTTGTATATGGGATTTATATGACCACGAAGAAGGTTGCACATTACTTCTCTGACCATTCCATTACAGTCGTCAGCGACGCTCCATTGTCAGAGATTCTACACAACAGAGATGCAACTGGTCGAGTGGCAAAATGGGCGATTGAACTCCTTCCCCTAGATATCAGGTTTGAGGCAAAGAAAGCTATCAAGTCCCAAGCAATAGCAGATTTCGCCGCCGAGTGGATTGAACAGCAACTGCCGACTCAAGTTCACTCGGAGCACTGGACTATGTTCTTCGACGGTTCTAAGATGCTGAATGGTTCCGGTGCTGGGGTAGTATTGGTTTCCCCCCGAGGAGATAAGCTCAGATATGTTCTCCAAATCCACTTTGATTCCTCCAATAACGAAGCAGAATATGAAGCACTTTTGTATGGATTGCGCATGGCCATTTCACTCGGCGTCCGTCGCCTCATGGTCTATGGCGACTCAGATTTGGTGGTGAATCAAGTAATGAAGGAGTGGGACGTCAGAAGTCCAGCCATGATTGGTTATTGCAATGCAGTGAGAAAGCTAGAGAAGAAATTCGAGGGGTTAGAGCTGCATCATATACCCCGACTGAAAAATCAAGCAGCTGATGATTTGGCAAAAATAGGTTCCAAGAGAGAAGACATTCCCAGCAATGTGTTTCTGGAACACATCCACACACCATCAGTTCAAGAGGATCCTTTCACCGAAGAAGCCCCGCAGCCTAAAAGTGCCACGGATCTGACTGAAGTTGAGGTTCCAGCTGTGGTCGACCTGATCATGGAAGTTTTGGTCATCACTCCCGACTGGACAGTGTCGTACATCGCGTACATCCTAAAGAAAGAACTCCCAGAGAATGAAGAAGAGGCTCGACAGATCGTTCGTCGATCTAAGGCCTTTATTGTGATAAAGGGACAGTTGTACAGGGAAAGCGCGACTGGAGTCGGTCAAAAATGTATAACACCAGAAGAAGGTCAAATAATTCTTGATGATATCCACTCGGGGACCTGTGGCCATCATGCGTCCTCTCGGACCATTGTGGCTAAAGCATACCGAGCGGGATTTTACTAGCCAAAAGAAAATGAAATGGCAAAGGAGATAGTCGACAAATGTGAAGGATGTCAGTTCTATTCCAATATGTCGCACAAACCCGCCTCAGCCTTGAAGACCATTCCACTCGTCTGGCCCTTCGCTGTTTGGGGATTGGATATGGTTGGACCACTGAGAACTGGCAGGAGCGGCTTCACCCATGTGCTGGTGGCAGTCGACAAATTATAAATTCCAGTCGAAAGCAAACACCAGCATATTCAGAAATAAACCAAGTTCGGATAAACCCCAAGGTTCCAGACGGTAGATCAAAAGTACTCGAGCATCAAGCCCGAAGAAGTTTAACGGTTACACAATCACTTGGCATTCCGAGGCAAATAAAAGTGGAGCATAATGTTTTTCGGTCACGCATCAGGAGAAGGACTGGCTGGGTCACAGAAATTGTCAAGGTCAATGTTGTCTGCAATGCGAGTGGCAGCGTCAAGGAAGGTGTCCATGAAAGACTGGAACGTGTGCTTCCTCGTGTTAGCAACCTTGATCTCTGCCAGCTTGTCTTCTTTGACATCCTTGCAGTGCACTCGAACCAGAGACAGAGCGACGTCAGCACCACAATGAGCAGATGACTTCTTCCATTCTCGCACGCATTCAGGGATTTGATTTAGTCGAGCCATCAAAGACTCGAGATCTTGAGACAGCTCCGCCTGAGGCCAAAGACCAGCATCAACCCGAGTCATTGCAGCTTTCAAGTGTGCCAGATAAGCAACCGCGCTGTCCATGCGAGACTCCAACCGCAGCACGTTCATTGCAACATCATCTTTGACTGGACAGTTGATGGGATCAAGACCAGTCTCGACCCGCCCGGTTTCTGCTTCAAAGTCTTGGCAAAGTTCTGCATGATCGAGTGAATTATGAGTCGACAGCACCATTAGACTTGTTAGTCGACAGAAATAAGACAGATTAGTCAATACCTTCAAGTTTCAAGACTAGCTTCGCAGCAAGTTGACCCAGATAAGACTCTAGCTCGCCATTCTTGGCCTTGAGGCTTCCAAGTTCGTTGGTCAACTTCTCTTTGTTCTTCTTCAGTCGCTCGACCTCCTGATTGGCGTTAGATACAACAGTCTCCAGCTTGGAGTTTTCTTCTTCTAACTTGCCGACTGAAGCAAGCTTCTTGTCAGCAAGCATTGTCTTCTCGCGCGCCTCCTTCTGTGTTGCGGCAAGATCCAGATCCTTCTTCTCCAAAGCTTCCTTCATTTTCTCTAAAGAAATAACATTCTTCACGCGAGCTTGGAGTTGGCGGTTTTCACTACATACATCTGCTCGAGTGAAGCCACTCGGTTCAAAGATGGAAAGGAAAAGTGCCAGTGTTGGGATATGAAGCGGTTGATTGGTTACCTCCCATGGAAGCTACTTTATCACGAGCGGTCTTGAGGTTCTTCTTGGCCAGTTCCAGATCAAGGTTGAGGCTGATTTGTTGTTTGTTCATGTCATAAAGTTGAGCCCCAAGATCACAAGATTTCTGCAGTCACAGCCATATCAGTCGACAGAGATAAAAAGAGATAATTATTCTAAGACTACCGCCGAATCAAACATTCAACGGCAGTCTCGGGGACTACACCCAGTGGGTGCACTTAGCGTGCCCCCACTGATTTTCAGACCATATTCGTTCAGACCACAGTCGACAGTCGACTGGCTTTCAAAAAAAAGACAGATCCAAATTCTCAGACCACAGTCGACTGTCCGCAGTCAACTACGGTCTCGGGGACTACACCTAGTGGGTGCACTCAGCGTGCCCCCACTAGTGCAAAGAATCAGTTCGAACTGACACAAAGAGATATACTATTTCCGAACAGCCACACTCAAGTGGGTGATCAGACAAGAAAAATGGTCGATCAAAAAATCAACTAACCTGGACATTGGCTTGCATGGAAGCTCCGGCGTTGAAGGCCACCTGACTGGCCTCATGCACCACCTTCAGCTGCCCCATCACAAGGTTCAGTTGAAGAAGAGCTTCTCTGGCAGCAGCCGGTGGATCGTCCGAAGTTTGATATGCAGTAAAAAGTGACGGAGGTAGAGCAGTCGAAGCAGCCGCCGGATCTGAAGCATGGAGTGACGTCAGCGCAGCAGGAGCCTGAGCAGCTGATCCCGAGGGACAATCAGTCGACAGAGGAACAATGAAGGTGACGTTGGTTCGAGCCGGGTCTGTCGATCGCTCGACCGTCGACCCAGGCGTTCCAATCGACCGAAGAACTTGGGCTTCAGACACCTTCCTGCCTGGCTCCTTGTCCTTCCTCCTCCTTCCTCTCAGCGGTACTTCCTCTTCATCATCTGGGAGCACAACAATGTCTCGTGGGGCTGCAACAAACATAGAGAGCCATAAAGACAACTGACCAACATTCCAGTCGACCAGACAAACTTTGAGTCGGGCAAACTTACTGGCTTTGGAGGTGACAGCGTCATCAGCTTCCTCATCGGCAGGGGTCTTGTCAACATCCATGTCAGTCGCAACCGAGGTCGGGCTATACAGGTTCATCATCCGCTCGGTCAGAACAAGAAAACCGATCGGAACGGGAAAATATGAGAAGAACATTTACCCAAAGGCAACAAGGACGTCCATCTTGATCCTGGGCAAGGTCTTCCGAGCCTTCGAAGGATTAGCTTTGGGCTGCTTGGGGACCGTCTCAGTCAACTCTGGAGTCGGAGACCGAGCGCGCTTGTGAGATGGAACACTCGACGCCACAGCTTTGCCGCGTCTGTTCACGGGGTCGTGCCGCTGCTTGGATCGATGTTCAGAGCGAGGCGGCGAGTCGCCACCTCCTCATCGTCAGACTCGTCACTCTCATCGTCTTCACCATCAGCTGGGGACTCCCACTCACCGCTCTCCTCGGCGCTGTCCCCGCCCTCTTGGTCTTGCTCCAGGGCTTGTTCACCATTGGGGATCGAATACATCTCCGTGTAAATCTGCAAAATAAGGAATCGATCATAAATCAGTCAGAACCTCAATCAGTCGGAAAATATGTTCAAAAATTCAGTTATGACGACCAAACCTTATCTGGCAGGTTGCTGTCGCTGAAAGGGTCGACTCTCCTGGCACCCCTAGGGTTGTCTTTGTTCCCGGTAATGCTCATCAGCCAATCGGCCACGGTTTTGGCCTCCACTTCCTCCGGATGAACCCGAGCAGTGTCGCCAGCCCCGGAGTACATCCACATAGAATGATCGCGAGCTTGGAGGGGTTGGATCCGCCGACTGAGGAACACCTCGAGCAGGTCCATACCAGTGACACCCTGATTGATTAGTTGGACTACTCTCTCAACTAGCATGCCTGTCTATGCCTTCTCAGCAGCGGTCACTTGCAAGGAAGATGGAGTTTGGACACAGTCAAAAGAAAAAGGGGGAAGTCCGGTCGACTGGCCTGGGGTCGCGATATCTTGGCAGTAGAACCAGGTCGACTGCCAGCCCCTGACCGATTCTGGAAGAGTCATCGGAGGAAAAGAGCTCCTCTTCCTCTTCTGAATGCCCAGGCCCCCGCACATCTGGATAACATGGGTTTTCTCGTCTTTCGAGTTCTCTTTCTTCACGGTTTGGGATCGGATGGTAAAGATTTGTTTGAAGAGGCCCCAGTGCGGTCGGCACCCCAAAAAATTCTCACACATAGAGACGAATGCAGCAAGGTACGTGATGGTATTGGGAGTAAAGTGATGGAGTTGGGCACCGAAAAAGTTTAAGAAGCCCGAAAAGAAAGGATGTGGTGGAAGCGAGAAACCACGGCCGACATGGGTGGCGAGCAAGACACACTCACCCGGTTGTGGCTGCGGCTCCGATTCCCCCTTCGGCAGGCGCGCGGACTCATGGACGATCAGCCCTAACTCGGCCAAATCATCCAAGTCCTCTTGCCGGAGCGAAGATCGGATCCAGTCTCCCTGGATCCAACCTGACGGCAGCCCCGAGCGCGATGAAGACCCCCGATTCATCTTCTTGTTCTTCGCCGCCCCCGTCGCCTTCTTCGCACGCTCTAACGCCGCCGTTTTGTCCTTCCCCATGGCGGCAGAGCAGCGGTGTCGAGAGTGGTCGGGCTAGGCGAGGTGGAGACGCGAGAGGAAGAAGAAGGGGAATGGGCACACACAGTACGAATACCTCGGCCTCGCCGCTTTTAAAGGCCTACTTCTGAGTGGCTGACGCGTGGGCCCGATCAATCCTGTCAAATCCCCCCAACAGTTGCACACGTGATACGTGGCGAAAAAGGTGGCGCAGAAATCGAAACGTCCGATTTATCTACTCCACTTACCGCGGGACGCTCCGCCTGGCGCGCTTCCACCCAAATTTTGAATCCCGTGAGATCCGGGATCCCCTGTAACCGATCTCACCAAAGATTCCAATCAGAGATATCACTCGACAGATGCCACTGAACAAACCAGTCGGTGATTTTTGAATCGATCAAGGCGACTGAAACGAAGTCAAAAGTTTCAGCAGCTGACCTCACTTGGAGAAGAAGACAAGGCAGATCAAGGGCGGGAACCAGGTCAACTACCATCCTTCTTTTTCACTCAAACCTCGATCCATTCGGGGGATAATGATGTAGACACAGACCTAGGGTAGGGTAATAGGCCTGACCTACACGCCCCACCTAAAGTCTTGTCCTAAGAACTAAGAAGTTCAAGAATCAGAAGCAGAGGACCTACAAAAGTGTCGAGCGAAGTCCACTCGACCTGTCAATCACTCGGAGACCTCTCTTACCCAGGTCACTCGACCACCAAAACACTCGACATATCAGAAGACCTAAAGCCGCTCTACGCAGCAACGGTCAAGCATTCATTCACATACTTAATGATCATTTGTAGCACTTTAATATAGGCGTTACCTGTAACGCCTCCTCTTAATGCATATTGAACCCTGTGTAATGGAGGGGAGCTGGGGTCCTGGCGTACTCTATATAAGCCACCCCCCTCCTCTGGGACAAGGGTTCGCACCCCCTGTAACTCACACACGTATAATCCAGTCGACCGCCTCCGGGCTCCGAGACGTAGGGCTGTTACTTCCTCCGAGAAGGGCCTGAACTCGTAAACCTTGTGTGTACAACTCCTCCATAGCTAAGATCTTGCCTCTCCATTCCTACCCCCATATTCTACTATCAGACTTAGAACCATGACACATAGCATCCCCAAGCTTGGGACAAACATTAATTGCAGCAAATATATTCTCAAAAACATCATCTTCATCAAACATAGCATCCCCAAGCTTGGGCCTTTTCATATCATAAGCATAATAACTTTCATCATCAATAGTATGGATAGTACCAATAGTATAGCAATTATCATATTCTTCCAATCAAGTGCGAAAAAGATTTTCAAGATCATAAGAAGTATCATTATCTTCCACAATTATATTTTCATGAGGCACAATAGTAATAGGAGCAGCATTATTTGGGGGAGATATCTTTTTACCTCTCTTCCTTTTTCTTTTCTTCTTCTTCACCACATCATGTGTGGGTTCAATCCTCTTTTTGGAGCTCCTTATTAGTGAGATTGGTTGAATAGGAGGCTCTTCCTCGTTACCTGATTCATCATAAGAAATAATAGGAGGGCTTTCATTAGTATTCTCTTCATCTTCTATTTGTTTTCTTTTCTTTATGTAATTGGCAATATAAGGATTTTCAATGCAATTCATCGCACAATACATATAAATTTCCTCTAGATCAAAGCCAAGAAGTTTGTAACGGGAAAATTCTGGAAGATGATTGGTTAAACGTTTCATTTCTTCATAACCCATAAGCAAACTAAGTTCATTATAATTTGCAAGGTAAATCAATCCATCACAATTTTTGGACACGATTAGATCATGAAACAATTTGCATCAGATAGCTAAATGACCACTTTCATTGCAAAGTCCACAAGTACGGCCAAGAAAATTTAATTTTTCAGCACAATCATCTAGCCTTTCTTGCAACAATTTAGTTTCTAAGTACTTATTCCTCTTGCAATATCTATCTTCCCTATTTGGTGTGTACTTACAAACCCAATGCACTCCACAAAAATTGACATGTTTATAGGAGACATTTTCATCGTAACTAGTGCAATCATCATTAGTACTATGGATATTCAAGGAGTTCATACTAACAACATTGCAATCATGCTCATCATTCAAAGATTTAGTGCCAAACATTTTAATGCATTCTTCTTCTAACACTTTGGCACAATTTTCCTTTCCATCATACTCACGAAAGATATTAAAAAGATGAAGCGTATGAGGCAAACTCAATTCCATATTTTTTGTAGTTTTCTTTTATAAACTAGACTAGTGCTAAAACAAGAAACAAAAAGATTCGATTGCAAGATCTAAAGATATACCTTCAAGCGCTAAACTCCCCGGCAATGGCGCCAGAAAAGAGCTTGATGTCTACTACACAACCTTCTTCTTGTAGACGTTGTTGGGCCTCCAAGTGCAGAGGTTTGTAGGATAGTAGCAAATTTCCCTCAAGTGGATGACCTAAGGTTTATCAATCCGTAGGAGGCGTAGGATGAAGATGGTCTCTGTCAAGCAACCCTGCAACCAAATAACAAAGAGTCTTTTGTGTCCCCAACACACCCAATACAATGGTAAATTGTATAGGTGCACTAGTTCGGCGAAGAGATGGTGATACAAGTGGTATATGGATAGTAGATAAAGGTTTTTGTAATATGAAAATATAAAAACAGCAAGGTAACTAATGATAAAAGTGAGCGTAAACGGTATTGCAATGCGTTGAAACAAGGCCTAGGGTTCATACTTTCACTAGTGCAAGTTCTCTCAACAATAATAACATAATTGGATCATATAACTATCCCTCAACATGCAACAAAGAGTCACTCAAAGTCACCAATAGTGGAGAACAAACGAAGAGATTATGGTAGGGTACGAAACCACCTCAAAGTTATTCCTTCCAATCAATCCGTTGGGCTATTCCTATAAGTGTCACAAACAGCCCTAGAGTTCATACTAGAATAACACCTTAAGACACAAATCAACCAAAACCCTAATGTCACCTAGATATTCCAATGTCACCTCAAGTATCCGTGGGTATGATTATACGATATGCATCACACAATCTCAGATTCATCTATTCAACCAACACATAGAACCTCAAAGAGTGCCCCAAAGTTTCTACCGGAGAGCCAAGATGAAAACGTGTGCCAACACCTATGCAAAGGTTCATGGGCGGAACCCGCAAGTTGATCACCAAAACATACATCAAGTGAATCACGTGATATCCCATTGTCACCACAGATACGTGATACGTCTCCAATGTATCTACAATTTTTGATTGCTCCATGCTATATTATCTACTGTTTTGGACATTATTGGGCTTTATTATCCACTTTTATATTATTTTTGGGACTAACCTATTAACCGGAGGCCCAGCCCAGAATTGCTGTTTTTTTGCCTGTTTTAGGGTTTCGAAGAAAAGGAATATCAAACGGAGTCCAAACGGAATGAAACCTTCGGGAACGTGATTTTCTCAACTAATAAGACCAGAGAGACTTGGACCCTACGTCAAGAAAAGAAACAGGAGGCCACGAGGTAGGGGGCGCGCCTGCCTACCCTAGGCGCGCCCTCCACCCTCGTGGGCCCCCTGTTGCTCCACCGACGTACTCCTTCCTCCTATATATATCCACGTACCACCAAACGATCAGGTACGGAGCCAAATCCCTAATTCCACCGCCATAACTTTTTGTATCCACGAGATCCCACCTTGGGGCCTGTTCCGGAGCTCCGTCGGAGGGGGCATCGATCACGGAGGGCTTCTACATCAACACCATAGCCTCTTCGATGAAGTGTGAGTAGTTTACCTCAGACCTACAGGTCCATAGTTAGTAGCTAGATGGCTTATTCTCTCTTTTTGGATCTCAATACAACGTTCTCCCCCTCTCTTGTGGAGAACTATTCGATGTAATCTTCTTTTGCGGTGTGTTTGTTGAGACCGATGAATTGTGGGTTTATGATCAAGTCTATCTATGAATAATATTTGAATCTTCTCTGAATTATTTTATGTATGATTGGTTATCTTTGCAAGTCTCTTCGAATAATCAGTTTGGTTTGGCCTACTAGATTGATCTTTCTTGCAATTGGAGAAGTGCTTAGCTTTAGGTTCAATCTTGCGGTGTCCTTTCCTGGTGACAGTAAGGGCAGCAAGGCACGTATTGTATTGTTTCCATCGAGGATAACAAGATGGGGTTTTCTTCATATTGCATGAGTCTATCCCTCTACATCATGTCATCTTGCTTAAGGCGTTACTCTGTTTTTTTACTTAATACTCTAGATGCATGCTGGATAGCGGTCGATGAGTGGAGTAATAGTAGTAGATGCAGGCAGGAGTCGGTCTACTTGTCTCGGATGTGATGCCTATATACATGATCATACATAGATATTCTCATAACTATGCTCAATTCTGTCAATTGCTCAACAGTAATTTGTTCACCGAACGTAGAATACTTATGCTCTCGAGAGAAGCCACTAGTGAAACCTATGGCCCCCGGGTCTATCTTTATCATATTGATCTCCTACTACTTAGTTATTTACTTTGCCTTTATTTTACTTTGCATCTTTTATCATATCTATTAGATCTCACTCTTGTAAGTGGCCTTATAGGGATTGACAACCCCTATTTGCGTTGGTTGCGAGGATTTATTTGTTTTGTGCAGGTACGAGGGACTCGCGCATAGCCTCCTACTAGATTGATACCTTGGTTCTCAAAAACTGAGGGAAATACTTACACTACTTTGCTGCATCATCCCTTCCTCTTCGGGGAAAACCAACACAGTGCTCAAGAGGTAGCAAGAAGGATTTCTGGCGCCGTTGCCGGGGAGGTCTACACAAAAATCAACATACCAAGTACCCATCACATACCCTTATCTCCCGCATTACATTATTTGCCATTTGCCTCTCGTTTTCCTCTCCCCCCACTTCACCCTTGCAGTTTTATTCGCCCTCTCTCTCTCTATCCTCCCTCTCCCTCTCTATTTGCCTCTTTTTGTTCGCTTGCTTTGTGTTTGCTTGCTTGTCATGATTGCTCAAGATAATACTAAATTGTGTGACTTCACCAATACCAACAACAATGATTTTATTAGCACTCCAATTGCTCCTCTTACCGATGCTGAATCTTGTGAAATTAATGCTGCTTTGCTGAATCTTGTCATGAAAAATCCGTTTTTCCGGCCTTTCTAGCGAAGATGCCGCTACCCATCTAAATAGCTTCGTTGATTTGTCATGCAAAAGAAGAAATATGTGGATAATGATATTGTTAAATTGAAGCTATTTCCTTTTTTGCTTAGAGATCGTGCAAAAGCTTGGTGTTCATCTTTGCCTAAAAATAGTATTGATTCTTGGAACAAGTGCAAAGATGCTTTTATCTCTAAGTATTTTCCTCCCGCTAAGATGATATCTTTTAGAAACGATATTATGAATTTTAAGCAACTTGATCATGAACATGTTGCACAAGCTTGGGAGAGAATGAAATTAATGATACGTAATTGCCCTACTCATGGTTTAAATTTGTGGATGATTATACAAAAAATTTATGTCAGATTGAATTTTGCTTCTAGAAATCTTTTAGATTCGGCCGCGGGAGGCACTTTTATGGAAATCACTTTAGGAGAAGCTACTAAACTCCTAGATAATATTATGGTTAATTATTCTCAATGGCATGCTGAAAGATCTACTAATAAAAAGGTGCATGCGATAGAAGAAATTAATGTTTTGAGTGGGAAGATGGATGAACTTATGAAATTATTTGCTAATAAGAGTGTTTCTTCTGACCCTAATGATATGCCCTTGTCTACCTTGATTGAGAATAATAATGAATCTATGGATGTGAATTTTGTTGGTAGGAACAATTTTGGTAACAACGTGTATAGAGGAAATTTCAACTCTAGGCCTTATCCTAGCAATCCCTCTAATAATTATGGTAATTCCTACAACAATTCTTATGGAAATTATAATAAGATGCCCTCTGATTTTTAATCTAATATTAAAGAATTTATTACTTCGCAAAAGAATTTAATGCTATGATTGAAGAAAAATTGCTTTGATTTGGCTAGGAACGTTGATAGAATTGCTCTTGATGTTGATTCTTTGAAACTTAGATCTATTCCACCTAAGCATGATATCAATGAGTCTCTCAAAGCCATGAGAATTTCCATTGATGAGTGCAAAGAAAGAACCGCTAGGATGCGTGCTAAGAAAGATGCCTTTATAAGAGCGTGTTCTTCTAGTTGCTATGAAAATAATGATGAAGATTTAAAAGTTATTGATGTGTCCCCTATTAAATCTTTGTTTTTCAATATGAATCTTGATAATGATGGGATTGAATATGATCCACCTTTACCTAGAAGACGTTCCAAGAATTCAGAATTTGTTGATCTTGATGCTAAATTTGATAAAAGTGGGATTGAAGAAATTAAAACCCTAGATGTTGCTAAACCCACTATTATGGATTTCAAGGAATTTAACTATGAAAATTGCTCCTTGCTTGATTGTATTTCCTTGTTGCAATCCGTGCTAAATTCTCCTCACGCTTATAGTCAAAATAAAGCGTTTACTAAACATACCGTTGATGCCTTGATGCAATCTTATGAAGAAAAACTTGAATTGGAAGTTTCTATCCCTATAAAACTTTATGATGAGTGGGAACCAACTATTAAAATTAAAATTAAAGATCATGAATTCTACGCTTTATGTGATTTGGGTGCTAGTGTTTCCACGATTCCAAAGACTTTGTGTGATTTGTTAGGTTTCCGTGATTTTGATGATTGCCCTCTAAACTTGCACCTTGCGGATTCCACTATTAATAAACCTATGGGAACAATTAATGATGTTCTTATTGTTGCAAATAGGAATTATGTGCCCGTAGATTTTATTGTTCTTGACATAGATTGCAATCCTTCATGTCCTATTATTCTTGGTAGACCTTTCCTTATAACGATTGGTGCAATTATTGATATGAAGGAAGGAAATATTAGATTCCAATTTCCATTAAGGAAAGGCATGGAACACTTTCCTAGAAAGAAAATTAAATTACCTTATGAATCTATTATGAGAGCCACTTATAGATTGCCTACCAAAGATGGCAATACCTAGATCTATTCTTGCTTGTTATGCCTAGCTAGGGGCGTTAAACGATAGCGCTTGTTGGGAGGCAACCCAATTTTATTTTTATTCCTTGCTTTTTGCTCCTGTTTAGTAATAAATAATTTAACTAGCCTCTGTTTTGGTTGTGTTTTTTGTGTTTAATTAGTGTTTGTGCCAAGTAGAACCGTTGGGAAGACTTGGGGAAAGTCTTATTGAACTTGCTGTAAAAAATAGAAATTTTAGCGCTCACGAGAACTGCTGTCATTTTTATTTGGAGAGTGCTATTTAGTTAATTATTTTTTCAGATTATTAATAGATAAATTCCTCACGCCAGAAATTTATTTTATAATTTTTGGGGTTCCAGATCTTGCGCTAGCTACAGATTACTACAGACTGTTCTGTTTTTGACAGATTCTGTTTTTCGTGTGTTGTTTGCTTATTTTGATGAATCTATGGCTAGTAAAATAGTTTATAAACCATAGAGAAGTTGGAATACAGTAGGTATAACACCAATATAAATAAAGAATGAGTTCATTACAGTACCTTGAAGTGGTCTTTTGTTTTCTTTCTCTAAGGGAGCTTACGAGATTTTCTACCTTAAGTTTTGTGTTGTGAAGTTTTCAAGTTTTGGGTAAAGATTTGATGGATTATGGAACACGGAGTGGCAAGATCCTAAGCTTGGGGATGCCCATGGCACCCCCAAGATAATCTAAGGACACCTAAAAGCCAAAGCTTGGGGATGCCCCGGAAGGCATCCCCTCTTTCGTCTACTTCTATCGGTAACTTTACTTGGAGCTATATTTTTATTCGCCACATGATATGTGTTTTGCTTGGAGCGTGTTGTATTATTTGAGTCTTTATTTGTTAGTTTACCACAATCATCCTTGCTGTACACACCTTTTGAGAAAGCCATACATGATTTAGAATTTGTTAGAATACTCTATGTGCTTCGCTTATATCTTTTGAGTTATATAGTTTTGCTCTAGTACTTCACTTATATCTTTTAGAGCACAATGGTGGATTTGTTTTATAGAAACTATTGATATCTCATGCTTCACTTAGATTATTTTGAGAGTCTTGAATATCATGGTAATTTTCTTTAAATCCTAATATGCTAGGTATACAATATTAATAATAAAACTTTCTTATGAGTGTGTTGAATACTATGATAAGTTTGATACTTGATAATTGTTTTGAGATATAAAGATGGTGATATTAAAGTTGTGCTAGTTGAGTAGTTGTGAATTTGAGAAATACTTGTGTTGAAGTTTGTGATTCCCGTAGCATGCACGTATGGTGAACCGTTATGTGATGAAGTCGGAGCATGATTTATTTTTTGATTGCCTTCCTTATGAGTGGCGGTCGGGGATGAGCGATGGTATTTTCTTACCAATCTATTCCCCTAGGAGCATGCGCGTAATACTTTGCTTTGATAACTTATATATTTTTGCAATAAGTATATGAGTTCTTTATGACTAATGTTGAGTCCATGGATTATACGCACTCTCACCCTTCCACCTTTGCTAGCCTCTCTAATACCGCGCACCTTTCACCGGTATCATACACCCACCATATACCTTCCTCAAAACAGCAACCATACCTACCTATTATGGCATTTCCATACCCATTCCGAGATATATTGCCATGCAACTTTCCACCGTTCTGTTTATTATGACACACTCCATCATTGTCATATTGCTTAGCATGATCATGTAGTTGACATCGTATTTGTGGCAAAGCCACCGTTCATAATTCTTTCATACGTGTCACTCATGCATCATTGCATATCCCGGTACACCGCCGGAGGCATTCATATAGAGTCATATTTTGTTCTAAGTATCGAGTTGTAATTGTTGAGTTGTAAGAAAAATAAAAGTGCGATGATCATCATTATTAGAGCATTGTCCCAGTGAGGAAAGGATGATGGAGACTACGATTCCCCCACAAGTCGGGATGAGACTCCGGACGAAAAATAAAATAAAAAAAGAGAAAGAAAAGAGGCCACAAAAAAGGAGAAAAGGCCCAAATAAAAAAAGAGAAAAAGAGAGAAAAAAATGAGAGAAAAAGAGAGAAGGGACAATGTTACTATCCTTTTACCACACTTGTGCTTCAAAGTAGCACCATGATCTTCATAGTAGAGAGTCTCTCATGTTATCACTTTCATATACTAGTGGGAATCTTTCATTATAGAACTTGGCTTGTATATTCCAATGATGGGCTTCCTCAAATTGCCCTAGGTCTTCATGAGCAAGCAAGTTGGATGCACACCCACTTAGTTTCTTTTTTGAGATTTCATATACTTATAGCTCTAGTGCATCCGTTGCATGGCAATCCCTACTCACTCACATTGATATCTATTGATGGGCATCTCCATAGCCCGTTGATACGCCTAGTTGATGTGAGACTATCTTCTCCCTTTTTGTCTTCTCCACAACCAACACTCTATTCCACCGATAGTGCTATATCCATGGCTCACGCTCATGTATTGCGTGAAGATTGAAAAAGTTTTGAGAATGTCAAAAGTATGAAACAACTGCTTGGCTTGTCATCGGGGTTGTGCATGATTTAAATATTTTGTGTGGTGAAGATAGAGCATAGCCAGACTATATGAGTTTGTAGGGATAACTTTCTTTAGCCATGTTATTTTGAGAAGACATAATTGCTTTGTTAGTATGCTTGAAGTATTTTTTTATGTCAATATGAACTTTTGCGTTGAATCTTTCGGATCTGATTATTCATACCACAATTAAGAACAATTACATTAAAATTATGCCAAGTAGCACTCCGCATCAAAAATTCGGTTTTTATCATTTACCTACTCGAGGACGAGCAGGAATTAAGCTTGGGGATGCTTGATATGTCTCCAACGTATCTATAATTTTTGAATTCTCCATGCTATATTATCTACTGTTTTGGACATTATTGGGCTTTATTATCCACTTTTATATTATTTTTGGACTAACCTATTAACTGGAGGCCCAGCCCAGAATTGCTATTTTTTGCCTGTTTTAGGGTTTCGAAGAAAAGGAATATCAAACGGAGTCCAAACAGAATGAAACCTTCGGGAACGTGATTTTCTCAACGAATAAGACCACAGAGACTTGGACCCTATGTCAAGAAAAGAAACAGGAGGCCACGAGGTAGGGGGCGCGCCTGCCTACCCTAGGCACGCCCTCCACCCTCGTGGGGCCCCTGTTGCTCCACCGACGTACTCCTTCCTCCTATATATATCCACGTACCCCCAAATGATTAGATACGGAGCCAAAACCCTAATTCCACCGCCGTAACTTTCTGTATCCACGAGATCCCATCTTGGGGCCTGTTCCAGACCTCCGCCGGAGGGGGCATCGATCACGAAGGGCTTCTACATCAACACCATAGCATCTCCGATGAAGTGTGAGTAGTTTACCGCAAACCTATGGGTCCATAGTTAGTAGCTAGATGGCTTCTTCTCTCTTTTTGGATCTCAATACAACGTTCTCCCCCTCTCTTGTGGAGAACTATTCGATGTAATCTTCTTTTGCGGTGTGTTTGTTGAGACCGATGAATTGTGGGTTAATGATCAAGACTATCTATGAATAATATTTGAATCTTCTCTGAATTCTTTTATGTATGATTGGTTATCTTTGCAAGTCTCTTCGAATTATCAGTTTGGTTTGGCCTACTAGATTGATCTTTCTTGCAATGGGAGAAGTGCTTAGCTTTGGGTTCAATCTTGCGGTGTCCTTTCCCGGTGACAGTAAGGGCAGCAAGGCACGTATTGTATTTTTGCCATCGAGGATAACAAGATGGGGTTTTCTTCATATTGCATGAGTATATCCCTCTACATCATGTCATCTTGCTTAAGGCGTTACTCTGTTTTTAACTTAATACTCTAGATGCATGCTGGAAAGCGGTCGATGTGTGGAGTAATAGTAGTAGATGCAGGCAGGATTCGGTCTACTTGTGTCGGACGTGATGCCTATATACATGATCATACATAGATATTCTCATAACTATGCTCAATTCTGTCAATTGCTCAACAGTAATTTGTTCACCCACCGTAGAATACTTATGCTCTCGAGAGAAGCCACTAGTGAAACATATGGCCCCCGGGTCTATCTTTATCATATTGATCTCCTACTACTTAGTTATTTACTTTGCCTTTATTTTACTTTGCATCTTTTATCATAAAAATACCAAAAATATTATCTTATCATATCTATCAGATCTCACTCTCGTAAGTGGCCTTATAGGGATCGACAACCCCTATTTGCGTTGGTTGCGAGGATTTATTTGTTTTGTGCAGGTATGAGGGACTCGCGCGTAGCCTCCTACTGGATTGATACCTTGGTTCTCAAAAACTGAGGGAAATACTTACGCTACTTTGCTGCATCACCCCTTCCTCTTCGGGGAAAACCAACGCAGTGCTCAAGAGGTAGCAATACGCACGACAAGACATACATCAAGTGTTCTCAAGTCATTAAAGACTCAATCCGATAACATTACTTCAAAGGGAAAACTCAATCCATTACAAGAGAGTAGAGGGGGAGAAGAAACATAAGATCCAACTATAATAGCAAAGCTCGCGATACATCAAGATCGTGCCAAATCAAGAACACGAGAGAGAGATCAAACACATAGCTACTGGTACATACCCTCAGCCCCGAGGGAGAACTACTCCCTCCTCGTCATGGAGAGCATCGGGATGATGAAGATGGCCACCGGAGAAGGATTCCCCCTCCGGCAGGGTGCCAGAACGGGTCTAGATTGGCTTTCTGTGGCTACGGAGGCTTCTGGCGGCGGAACTCCTGATCTATTGTGTTCCCCGATTGTTTTAGGGTATATGGATATATATAGGAGGAAGAAATACATCAGGGGAGCCACGAGGGGCCCACGAGGGTGGAGGGCACGCCCAGGGGGGGTGGGTGCGCCCCCTGCCTCGTGGCTTCCTCGTTGCTTCCCTTACGTGCACTCCAAGTCTCCCGGGTTGCTTTCCTTCCAAAAATAAGTTTCGTGAAGTTTCAGGTCAATTGGACTCCGTTTGATTTTCCTTTTCTGCGATACTCTAAAACAAGGAAAAAACAGAAACTGGCACTCGGCTCTGGGTTAATAGGTTAGTCCCAAAAATCATATAAAATAGCATATAAATGCATATAAAACATCCAAGGTTGATAATATAATAGCATGGAACAATAAAAAATTATAGATACGTTGGAGACGTATCAAGCGACGGATGGGCCCCAGCGATCGCCGTGGGTACCGAGTACTGCTACCTCTTGAGCACTGCGTTGGATTTCCTCGAAGAGGAGAGGATGATGCAGCAAAGTAGCGTAAGTATTTCCCTCAGTTTTTGAGAACCAAGGTATCAATCAAGTAGGAGGCTACGCGCGAGTCCCTCGTACCTACATAAAAACAATAGCTCAACGCAACCAACGCGCTTAGGGGTTGTCAATCCCTTCACGGTCACTTACGAAAGTGAGATCTGATAGAGATGATAAATAATATTTTTAGTATTTTTGGTATAGAGATGCAAAGTAAAAAAGTAAAAGGGCAAAGTAAAAAAGCAAAGCTATAATAAAGTGATGGAGATTGATATGATGAGAAAGAGATCCGGGGGCCATAGGTTTCACTAGTGGCTTCTCTCAAGAGCATAAGTATTCTACGGTGGGTGAACAAATTACTGTTGAGCAATTGACAGAATTGAGCATAGTTATGAGAATATCTTGGTATGATCATGTATATAGGCATCACGTCCGAGACAAGTAGACCGACTCCTGCCTGCATCTACTACTATTACTCCACTCATCGACTGTTATCCAGCATGCATCTAGAGTATTAAGTTAAAAACAAAGTAACGCCTTAAGCAAGATGACATGATGTAGAGGGATAGTTTCATGCAATATGATAAAAACCCCATCTTGTTATCCTCAATGACAACGATACAATACGTGTCTTGCTGCCCCTTCTGTCACTGGGAAAGGACACTGCAAGATCGAACCCAAAGCTAAGCACTTCTCCCATGGCAAGAACAACCAATCTAGTAGGCCAAACCAAACTGATAATTCAAAGAGACTTGCAAATATAACCAAGCATACATAAAAGAATTTAGAGAAGATTCAAATATTATTCATAGATAGACTTGATCATAAACCCACAATTCATCGGTCTCAACAAGCACACCGCAAAAAGAAGATTACATTGAATAGATCTCCACAAGAGAGGGGGAGAACATTGTATTGAGATCCAACAAGAGAGAAGAAGCCTTCTAGCTACTAACTATGGACCCGTAGGTCTGAAGTAAACTACTCACACTTCATCGGAGGGGCTTGGATGATGATGTAGAAGCCCTCTGTGATCGATGCCCCCTCCGGCGGAGCTCCGGAACAGGCCCCAAGATAGGATCTCGTGGATACAGAAAGTTGCGGTGGTGGAATTAGGTTTTTGGCTCCGTCCCCGATCATTTGGGGGTACGTAGGTATATATAGGAGGAAGGAGTGCGTCGGTGGAGCTTCGAGGGGCCCACGAGGCAGGGGGCGCGCCCTCCACCCTCGTGACCGCCTCATGGCTTTCTTGACGGAGGGTCCAAGTCTCCTGGATCTTATCTGATGAGAAAATCATGTTTCCGAAGGTTTCATTCCGTTTGGACTCCGTTTGATATTCCGTTTCTTCGAAACACTGAAATAGGCAAAAAACAACAATTCTGGGCTGGGCCTCCGGTTAATAGGTTAGTCCCAAAAATAATATAAAAGTGGATAATAAAGCCCAATAATGTCCAAAACAGTAGATAATATAGCATGGAGCAATCAAAAATTATAGATACATTGGAGACGTATCAAGCATCCCTAAGCTTAATTCCTGCTCGTCATCGAGTAGGTAAATTATAAAAAACAGAATTTTTGATGCGGAGTGCTACTTGGCATAATTTCAATGTAAATCTTCTTAATTGTGGTATTAATATTCAGATTCAAAATATTCAAGACAAAAGTTCATGTTGACATAAAAAAATAATACTTCAAGCATACTAACAAAGCAATTATGTATTCTCAAAATAACATGGCCAAAGAAAGCTATCCCTACAAAATCATATAGTCTGGCTATGCTCTATCTTCACCACACAAAGTATTTAAATCATGCACAACCCCGATGACAAGCCAAGCAATTGTTTCATACTTTTGACATTTTCAAAACTTTTTCGATCTTCACGCAATACATGAGCGTGAGCCATGGATATAACACTATAGGTGGAATAGAATGGTGGTTGTGGAGAAGACAAAAAGGGAGAAGATAGTCTCACATCAACTAGGTGTATCAACGAGCTATGGAGATGCCCATCAATAGATATCAATGTGAGTGAGTAGGGATTGCCATGCAACGGATGCACTAGAGCTATAAGTATATGAAAGCTCAACAAAAGAAACTAAGTGGGTGTGCATCTAACTCGCTTGCTCACGAAGACCTAGGTCATCTTGAGGAAGCCCATCATTGGAATATAGAAGCCAAGTTCTATAATGAAAAATTCCCACTAGTATATGAAAGTGACAGAATGAGAGACTCTCTATCATGAAGATCATGGTGCTACTTTGAAGCACAAATGTGGTAAAAGGATAGTAACATTGTCCCTTCTCTCTTCTTCTCTCATTTTTTTGGGGCCTTCTCTTTTTTATGGCCTCTTTTTCTTTTTTTTATTTTTCGTCCGGAGTCTCATCCCGACTTGTGGGGGAATCATAATCTCCATCATCCTTTCCTCACTTGGGACAATGCTCTAAAAATGATGATCATCACACTTTTTATTTTTCTTACAACTCAACAATTACAACTCAATACTTAGAACAATATATGACTCTATATGAATGCCTCCGGCGGTGTACCGGGATATGCAATGAATCAAGAGTGACATGTATGAAAGAATTATGAATGGTGGCTTTGCCACAAATACTATGTCAACTACATGATCATGCTAGCAATATGACAATGATGGAGTGTGTCATAATGAACGGAACGGTGGAAAGTTGCATGACAATATATCTCAGAATGGCTATGGAAATGCCATGATAGGTAGGTATGGTGGCTGTTTTGAGGAAGGTATTTGGTGGGTGTATGATACCGGTGAAAAGTGCGCGGTATTAGAGAGGTTAGCAATGGTGGAAGGAAGGAAAGTGTGTATAATCCATGGACTCAACATTAGTCATAAAGAACTCATATACTTATTGCAAAAATCTAGAAGTTATCAAAGCAAAGTATTACGCGCATGCTCCTAGGGGGATAGATTGGTAGGAAAAGACCATCGCTCGTCCCCGACCGCCACTCATAAGGAAGACAATCAATAAATAAATCATGCTCCGACTTCATCACATAACGGTTCACCATACGTGCATGCTACGGGAATCATAAACTTTAACACAAGCATTTCTCAAATTCACAACTACTCAACTAGCATGACTCTAATATCACCATCCTCATATCTCAAAACAATTATCAAGCATCAATTTTTTTCTTAGTATTCAACGCACTCAAAAGAAAGTTTTACAAATCTTGAATACCAAGCATATTATTATTAAGCAAATTACCATGCTATTAAGACTCTCAAAATAATCTAAGTGAAGCATGAGAGATCAATAGTTTCTATAAAACAAATCCACCACCGTGCTCTAAAAGATATAAGTGAAGCACTAGAGCAAAATTATATAACTCAAAAGATATAAGTGAAGCACATAGAGTATTCTATAAAATTCCAAATTATGTATGGATCTCTCAAAAGGTGTGTACAGAAAGGATGATTGTGGTAAACTAATAAGCAAAGACTCAAATCATAAAAGACGCTCCAAGCAAAACACATATCATGTGGTGAATAAAAATATAGCTCCAAGTAAAGTTACCGATAGAAGTAGACGAAAGAGGGGATGCCTTCCGGGGCATCCCCAAGCTTTGGCTTTTAGGTGTCCTTAGATTATCTTGGGGGTGCCATGGGCATCCCCAATCTTAGGCTCTTGCCACTCCTTGTTCCATAATCCATCAAATCTTTACCCAAAACTTGAAAACTTCACAACACAAAACTTAAAGTAGAAAATCTCGTGAGCTCCGTTAGCGAAAGAAAACAAAAGACCACTTCAAGGTACTGTAATGAACTCATTCTTTATTTATATGGGTGTTATACCTACTGTATTCCAACTTCTCTATGGATTATAAACTATTTTACTAGCCATAGATTCTTCAAAATAAACAAACAACACACGAAAATAGAATCTGTCAAAAACAGAATAGTCTGTAGTAATCTGTAGATAGAGCAAGATATGGAACCCCAAAAATTCTAAAATAAATTTCTGGACGTGAGGAATTTATCTATTAATCATCTTCAAAAAGAATTAAATAAATAGATCTTTCCAAATAAAAATGACAGCAGTTCTCGTGAGCACTAAAGTTTCTGTTTTTTACAGCAAGTTCAACAAGACTTTCCCCAAGTCTTCCCAACGGTTCTACTTGGCACAAACACTAATTAAACACAAAAAACACAACGAAAACAGAGGCTAAATAAATTATTTATTGAATAATAGCAAGGAAAAATATTGGGTTGTCTCCCAACAAGCGCTTTTCTTTAAAGCCTTTTTAGCTAGGCATTGATAATTTTAATGATGCTCACATGAAAGACAAGAATTGAAGCACAAAGAGAGCATCATAAAACATGTGACAAACACATCTAAGTATAACATACTTCCTATGCATAGGTATCTTATAGGCAAACAAATTATCATGGCAAGCAAAAACTAGCATATGCAAGGAAGCGGAAAGAAACAATAGCAATCTCAACATAACGAGAGGTAATTTAGTAACATGAAAAATTTCTACCACCATATTTTACTCTCTCATAATAATTGTATGTGGGATCATAAGAAAAATCCACAAAATAGCTACCACATAAAATATTTTCAACACGATCCACATACATGCAAAGTTGACACTCTTCCAAAATAGTGGGATTAACATTAACTAAAGTCATGACTTCTCCAAACCCACTTTTATCAAAAATTTCATAAGATTGAGCGTTCTCCAAATATGTGGGATTTAAAGTTGACATTCTTCCAAACCCACATTCAATAATATTGAAAACACAATTATCAATCTCATATTCATCATGGGGCTTAAATAAATTTTCAATATCATAAGAAGAATCACCCCAATCATGATCATTACAACAAGTAGTAGACATAGCAAAACCAGCATCCCCAAGCTTAGGGTTTTGCATATTATTAACATAATTGACATCAAGAGAATTTATAGTAAAATCATTGCAATCATGCTTTTTATTCAAATATCTATCGTGAATCGCTTCATAAAGTAATTCATCACACTTTTCAGATTCACAAATTTCAAGCAAAACTTCATAAAGATAATCTAGTGCACAAAACTCACTAGCAACTGGTTCATCATAATTGGATCTCTTAAAAAGATTATCAAGTGGATGAGGATCCATAGATCTTAGGTTCTGTGTTTAGTAATAAATAAACAACTATTCCAACCATACGAGCAAACAAGAAACAGGCAAAAGAGGCAAATAGAGAAAGAGAGGGAGGATAGAGAGAGAGAGGGTGAATAAAATGGCAAGGGTGAATTGGGGGGGAGAGGAAAACGAGAGGCAAATGGCAAATAATGTAATGCGGGAGATAGAGATTGTGATTGGTACTTGGTATGTTGACTTTTGCGCAGACTCCCCGGCAACGGCGCCAGAAATGGCTCGTTGTCGGGAGTCAAATCTTGACTTGCGCAAACCTCCCCGGCAACGGCGCCAGAAATTCGTCTTGCTACCTCTTGAGCACTGCGTTGGATTTCCCCGAAGAGGAGAGGATGATGCAACAAAGTAGCGTAAGTATTTCCCTCAGCTTTTGAGAACCAAGGTATCAATCCAGTAGGAGGCTACGCGCGAGTCCCTCGTACCTACACAAAAACAATAGCTCAACGCAACCAATGCGCTTAGGGGTTGTCAATCCCTTCACGGTCACTTACGAAAGTGAGATCTGATAGAGACGATAAATAATATTTTTGGTATTTTTGGTATAGAGATGCAAAGTAAAAAGTAAAAGGGCAAAGTAAAAAAGCAAAGCAATAATAAAGTGATGGAGATTGATATGATGAGAAAGAGACCCCGGGGCCATAGGTTTCACTAGTGGATTCTCTCAAGAGCATAAGTATTCTACGGTGGGTGAACAAATTATTGTTGAGCAATTGACAGAATTGAGCATAGTTATGAGAATATCTAGGTATGATCATGTACATAGGCATCACGTCCGAGACAAGTATACCGACTCCTGCCTGCATCTACTACTATTACTCTACTCATCGACTGCTATCCAGCATGCATCTAGAGTATTAAGTTAAAAACAGAGTAACGCCTTAAGCAAGATGACATGATGTAGAGGGATAGTTTCATGCAATATGATAAAAACCCCATCTTGTTATCCTCGATGGCAACGATACAATACGTGCCTTGCTGCCCCTTCTGTCACTGGGAAAGGACACCGCAAGATCGAACCCAAAGCTAAGCACTTCTCCCATGGCAAGAACAACCAATCTAGTAGGCCAAACCAAACTGATAATTCGAAGAGACTTGCAAAGATAACCAATCATACATAAAAGAATTCAGAGAAGATTCAAATATTATTCATAGATAGACTTGATCATAAACCCACAATTCATCGGTCTCAACAAACACACCGCAAAAAGAAGATTACATCGAATAGATCTCCACGAGAGAGGGGGAGAACATTGTATTGAGATCCAAAAAGAGAGAAGAAGCCATCTAGCTACTAACTATGGACCCGTAGGTCTGAAGTAAACTACTCACACTTCATCGGAGGGGCTTGGATGATGATGTAGAAGCCCTCTGTGATCGATGCCCCCTCCGGCGGAGCTCCGGAACAGGCCCCAAGATGGGATCTCGTGGATACAGAAAATTGCGGCGGTGGAATTAGGTTTTTGGCTCCGTCCCCGATCGTTTGGGGGTACGTAGGTATATATAGGAGGAATGAGTACGTCGGTGGAGCTTTGAGGGGCCCACGAGGCAGGGGGAGCGCCCTAGGGGGGCACCCTCCACCCTCGTGACCGCCTCGTGGCTTTCTTGACGGAGGGTCCAAGTCTCCTGGATCTTACCTGATGAGAAAATCACGTTTCCGAAGGTTTCATTTCGTTTGGACTCCGTTTGATATTCCGTTTCTCCAAAACACTGAAATAGGCAAAAAACAGCAATTCTAGGCTGGGCCTCCAGTTAATAGGTTAGTCGCAAAAATAATATAAAAGTGGATAATAAAGCCCAATAATGTCCAAAACAATAGATAATATAGCATGGAGCAATCAAAATTATAGATACGTTGGAGACGTATCAAGTACCAGGGCGGGTGCAGCAGCGGCGGGGGCCCGCCGGTGTAGCCCGCCTGGAACGGCAGCAGGGGCATCCCGCTCGGGCCCGATGCGTTCTGGATCGGCCAATGCATCGTCGGGTGGCTGTAGGCAGGGGCCGCAGCCGGCGGGGTGGTGTGTGGGCCGGCCAAGTACAAGGAGATGCCCTGGACGGCCGTCACGAGGTCTCGCAGGGTGCTGGTCATCTCCTCCGGCGTGAAGACGGAGGTTGTCGGTGGCGCGGAAGTGACGGGGGCCGACGACATGGAGGTGATCAGGGCCGGCGGCATTGGGGACCCGGCAGTGGTCATCGGGGCGGTGGTGATGATGGGCAGCGGCGACATGGGTGTTGATGACGACATGATCGAACCCGAGTCTTTGGATACCAAATTGGTAGAAACTAGGGTTCTACCCGGTCTAGGGCGTAGCCTGTAAGGGAAGGAGGGAGGAGGAGATTGCGCGACGACCGGTGGCTGGGCGCCGTCCTTGCGGCTGGTGCGACAGCGGCGGACGCAAGAGACAGCTAGGGTTTAGGTCTCCCGGCTCCCTAAGGAAAGCCGAGCAAATATTGATTGTTTCTTGCTTAATTCCAAAAGGATTCTTACAGCCTATATTTATAACATGGATAACTTGCATAAGAATTAACCTAATATAACTTGTGGGCTAAGATTTCCCGGTGGGCCTAGCTAAACAGGCCATAACAAAAGACATATTAAAAGAGACGAGGTGGATGGTGAAAGACAATGCGGGGGACCAGTGGGAGCGTCCAGCCACGTTCTCTGATGCCATGAGAAAGATGAGCGAGCTTAATGGCACCGGCGAGGGCGAGATCAAAGAGTTTTGCCACATGAGGCTGCCCATAATGAGAGTATCATAGGTAGTATCATGCATGCCAACTAAGCAAGTTTGATGAGGTGGCATAGAATTAAATGAAGAAAGAGAGGCTTGAGTATCATATCATGAGACCGTCTCATATTAAATGATGTGCTACTTTGTGTCATGTATGGCAATAAATATAGTCCTCTATGATACCAACTTATGATACTATGCATTAGGGATGTAGTATCATAGACTAGTATCATATGCATGATACTAATATATGATACTCCCCATTACAGCCAGCCTGACAACCAAGGACTAGGGACGGGCCGGGGACATCGTCTATCACGGTTGGATGAAATCAATTGTCGTTCAATCGTTTTTTTGTCCGCCATCTATATGTTGAATTCGAGTTAAGTCTATTTTAAACCTTAAATTCATATGGCCCGTCTGAAATAAACCCTAACCTCTCAATCCCTGAAATCGGTACCCTGTACTTACGGATCTCGGTCAATCTTAACCCTGCACCTGTTTGGCACACCGGGAAAGGAATGATCCTATCTGAGTTCATCGCTACTCTCATTGACTAGGCGGGTCCACATGTCATCTTCGTATTCTCCCCCCATCTCTCTCTTTCTCTCTCTGCTGAATCAATATCCATGTTCTACTGCAGCTCGTGTGTCTGGCATCTTCCGTGCGTGTGTCGAGACGAGATCCATCTAATCGATCAAGCTAGGCTCATGTAGTAGTGCATGCTTATAGAGGATTAGGAATCGATCAAGGCATCAATACAGCCTTGTACATGTGTGTGTTCAGGCAGAACTTCAATACTAGTGCGACCGGCCGGGAAGTAAACAACCAAAGCTGGAGGAGGAGTCCATGGTGATGCGCAGTATCATGCGATACGTTATGGCGCCGGACCGTCGGGTGACCGAGCTACATTCGTCAACTCCACGGTGCTACTTCAAACGATTCGTCTCATCGGCAGGACTGCGTCGATGAGCCGAAGACACTGGAGCCCAGTGGCGGTGCCAGGGGTGTTCTGTGTAGTCAGTTGA
Source organism: Triticum urartu (assembly GCF_056163025.1). Lineage (NCBI taxonomy): Eukaryota > Viridiplantae > Streptophyta > Magnoliopsida > Poales > Poaceae > Triticum > Triticum urartu. Next base: position 118,791,310 of record NC_141875.1, on the reverse strand, counting down.
TAGTTGATACACAGGATTAAGGCCAAATCAGTAGACAACATCCAAAAAATAATATAGAATTAATCTAAATACAACTATTTGACATCACAATTTTGAATTGACATCACAACTTTGAACTCCTGGCTTCGCCACTGACCACACCGATGGCTGCCGCTCTCGATGTTCACAGTGCCAACCCGACCACCATCTTCCTCTACTCCGGTGATGACTTCACCATGCCTGGTCTCCTCCGATTTCCTGCATTCACGCGCTCTTCTCGTCGTGCTATTGTTCTCCCACTCGTCAATTTTTGTTCCTGTAGCCGCATCACCCTCACCACGCATACCACTCCTCATCAACATCAATGCGCTCACCGCAAGGAAGTCTGCGGTCACCTCTAGTCATATGAACCCCAGTACTCCACGTTCGTGTTTCCTCATCTCCCTCTCTCCGTTCTGGGCATCACCCGACGCCCGCTCTAGTTCATCCATACACGTCAGTAGAACGGGTGTGGACAAGCACGCGTCAGGTCCGTGATGGAGAGGCCCGGGTTGGACGTGATGCTCGCCGCTGCCAGTCGGTTACCCCAGACCCTGGTGGCGAGATAGGCGGGGCGGCTGCCTAGGGCGAGCCATCGGAGGCGGGACATCGGTTGTGCCCGAGCAAAAGAGACGAAGAGGATGAATGGGATCTGGGGAGAGAAGATACCAAGAGAGAAAATAGATATGACATGTGAGGCCACCTAGTCAGTGAGAGTAGAGACTTATTTTGGTGGGATTATTTATTTTTTAGCTGTATCAAATTGATTAAAACCGGTACAGGGTTTAGATCAGACCAGGATCCATGAATACAGGGTATGGACTTCAGGATTGAAAGGTTGGGGTTCATTTCCGTCGAGCCGTATGAATTCAAGGTTAAAAACGGACTTCACCCATTGAATTCTGCTATTCCCTTTCTTTTTAGCTTTGGGCTGGTTGGTTGTTACCAGTCCTTTCTTTTTCTCCGGGAGACCATTTAATTTACGCGCATGACGTCTTCTGGCTGAGCGCCCCTTTATTTTAAAATTTTCTTTTCTCTTCATGTAGCCGTCTTTTTCTCTTCCTTTTTTTTCATTTCCAGCTGTGATAGCTCATAGAGATAGACAAGGAGTGACATGGCGGTTTTGATTTGGATCTCTCCTTCGCTGCTCGTTTGAGGGTTTGGTGGTGAGACATCTGGAGCTCTTCACACAGTTCTGGTTGGTTTCATCTCTCCTCATTGTTGCATATCTCTCCTTTTGTTCCTAATTTCAATTTATTTTTTCATTGCTCATATTTGTGAGTTGCTCGTGTGTTGTGTTGTAGGTTTTGGTGATGCTCCCTCGTTACGAAAAAAGGTTTCCCCCACTTTATATTATAAAGCAATGCACCAAGCATCCAACATCACAGTACAAAGAGTAATCAAGTCATAGCCGTGCTGGGGCACAGCAAGACAAGCCCCAAAGAAAGCTGAAAAACGAAGCTAATCCGGCTCGGGAGGCAGCGGCGGAGGTGGTGGAGGAGGGGAGAAAGCCGATGCCGAAGAGCGAAGACCCGCTATGATGATGTCGATGGCGTCCCGGTCTCTCCGCTTGCTAAGTGGTCTCCAAAGCTGTAGGAGGCCACACAATTTGTAGATAGCATCATTCACACGCCAAGGAATCACGCGTTCAATGACTAGCTTATTACGGTTACACCAGAGGGTTGCTACCTCTTGAGCACTGCGTTGGTTTTCCCCGAAGAGGAAGGGATGATGCAGCAAAGTAGCGTAAGTATTTCCCTCAGTTTTTGAGAACCAAGGTATCAATCCAGTAGGAGGCTACGCGCGAGTCCCTCGCATCTGCACAAAACAAATAAATCATCGCAACCAACGTGATAAGGGGTTGTCAATCCCTACACGGTCACTTATGAGAGTGAGACCTGATAGATATGATAAGATAATATTTTTGGTATTTTTATGATAAAGATGCAAAGTAAAATAAAAGGCAATGAAAATAACTAAGTATTGGAAGATTTAATATGATGAAGATAGACCCGGGGGGCATAGGTTTCACTAGTGGCTTCTCTCAAGACATAGGTATTTTACGGTGGGTGAACAAATTACTGTTGAGCAATTGACAGAATTGAGCATAGTTATGAGAATATCTAGGTATGATCATGTATATAGGCATCACGTCCAAGACAAGTAGACCGACTCCTGCCTGCATCTACTACTATTACTCCACACATCGACCACTATCCAGCATGCATCTAGAGTATTAAGTTCATAAGAACAGAGTAATGCCTTAAGCAAGATGACATGATGTAGAGGGATAAATTCATGCAATATGATAAAAAACCCATCTTGTTATCCTCGATGGCAACAATGCAATACGTGCCTTGCTGCCCCTACTGTCACTGGGAAAGGACACCGCAAGATTGAACCCAAAGCTAAGCACTTCTCCCATTGCAAGAAAGATCAATCTAGTAGGCCAAACCAAACTGATAATTCGAAGAGACTTGCAAAGATAACCAATCATACATAAAAAAATTCAGAGAAGATTCAAATATTGTTCATAGATAAACTTGGTCATAAACCCACAATTCATCGGTCTCAACAAACACACCGCAAAAGAAGATTACATCGAATAGATCTCCACAAGAGAGGGGGAGAACTTTGTATTGAGATCCAAAAAGAGAGAAGAAGCCATCTAGCTAATAACTATGGACCCGTAGGTCTGAGGTAAACTACTCACACTTCATCGGAGAGGCTATGGTGTTGATGTAGAAGCCCTCCGTGACTGATGCCCCCTCCGGCGGAGGTCTGGAACAGGCCCCAAGATGGGATCTCGTGGATACAGAAAGTTACGGCGGTGGAATTAGGGTTTTGGCTTTGTATCTGATCGTTTGGGGGTACATAGGTATATATAGGAGGAAGAAGTACGTCGGTGGAGCAATAGGGGGCCCACGAGGGTGGAGGACGCGCCCCCTACCTCGTGGCCTCCCTGTTGGTTGCTTGACGTAGGGTCCAAGTCTCCTGGATCATGTTCGGTGAGAAAATCACGTTCCCGAAGGTTTCATTCCGTTTGGACTCCGTTTGATATTCCTTTTCTTCGAAACCCTAAATAGGCACAAAAAACAACAATTCTAGGCTGGGCCTTCGGTTAATAGGTTAGTCCCCAAAATAATATAAAAGTGTATAATAAAGCCCAATAATGTCCAAAACGGTAGATAATATAGCATGGAGCAATCAAAAATTATAGATACGTTGGAGACGTATCAACGGTCCATGCTAGGGTACCCAACACCACCCACATGGATGGGCGGCTAGAGCCGGGGAGCCTAAGTGCCTCCCCAAACAAGTCCAGGAGGTTGTCATGGCACCAGTTGCCACCAACCACCTCTTGGAGGCAACTCCATAGGAATTGAGCCACCGGACACCGGAAGAAGATGTGATTGCAATCTTCCGGTACCAAGCAAATGGGGCATAGACCATCCCCTGGGCCATTATGTTTGCTGACCTCCGTACCCGAGGGTAGGCGGCCGCGGACCCATTGCCAGAGGAAGATGTGGATCTTCAAGGGGAGTTTGATTTCCCAAAGCACCGAGAGTTCCACCGGGCCCGGGGTGGGGACAATCGCCTGATAGAGGGATCTCGTTGAGAAGCGGGCACTTGGCTCGAGGTGCCAAGAAAGGGAATCAGGTTCTAGGGAGAGGGGTGTAGGGCAATACACTCGAGCAGTTCATCCCATTGCCCAAGTTCCACCGCCCCGAAGGTACGGCGAAAGGCAATAGCCCCCAAGTCATCTAAGGCCACAGCCACAGAGAGCTGTGGACGGACGCAGATCGCGAACAACGCGGAAAAGCGGTCCGCAAAGGGGCGGGTCCCTGCCCATCGATCTAGCCAGAACAGGGTGCCGGAGCCATAACCTATTTTAATGGAGGCCCCAATACGCAAAATCGGCATCATACGAATCACCGATTGCTAGAATTGGGAACCACCAGTTCTATACGCGAAAGCCAGTGGCTGTCCGTGTAGGTACTTAGCGTGGATAATCTCAAGCCACAGGCCGCCTTCTGCAGTCTGAATCCGCCAAAGCCATTTGGAGAGGAGGGCAATATTCATTCGCTTGGATGAAATAACCCCAAGATCTCCTTGGTCTTTCGGCTTGCAGATCTCAGACCACTTGACCATGTGATACTTCTGTTTATTGTTCTCTCCCGCCCAGAAGAATCTGGAGAGGAGTTTGGTGACCTCGTGGTGAAGGGATTCATGTAAACTATAGAATCCCATGATATACATCAATAGACTAATAAGGGAGGAGTTCATCAGAATCACTCGAGCGGCTTTGGACAGCCACCTCCCCTGCCAGGGCTCCATCCTGGGTTGGAGCTTGGCGATTATTGGACAAAAATCCTTCTCAAGCAGACGAGTGTCACTAAGAGGAACGCCAAGGTAGGTGGTCGAAAATGTTCCCAAATGACAGTTCAAGCGGTTGGCAATTCGCTGAGTGAGGGAGTCCTGGATTAGGGGGTGTCCAGATGGCCGGACTATACCTTCAGCCGGACTCCTGGACTATGAAGATACAAGATTGAAGACTTCGTCCCGTGTCCGGAAGGGACTTTCCTTGGCGTGGAAGGCAAGCTTGGCGATACGGATATGTAGATCTCCTACCATTGTAACCGACTTTGTGTAACCCTAACCCTCTCCGGTGTCTATATAAACCGGAGGGTTGTAGTCCGTAGGACAACATACACATCAACACTCATACCATAGGCTAGCTTCTAGGGTTTAGCCTCTTCGATCTCGTGGTAGATCTACTCTTGTACTACCCATATCATCAATATTAATCAAGCAGGACGTAGGGTTTTACCTCCATCGAGAGTGTAAGTGCATCTAGTGCCACCCCTAGTTGGTTTTGGAGTATTGACGACAAACCTAGTTGAGGGACTAATGTGTTTGTGAGAATTGCAGGAAAACACAGGTAGAAGTCCCTCATTGATTCGGTTTTACTACCAGAGATGACCCCTAAAAATGTACGAAGACATTGAAGACAATGGTGGTTTATGAAGATATTCATATTGAAGACAATGACATGAGAAGACTCCCTATGAAGCTTTTGAAACTTGAAGACCTAGATCCTTCGTAGTTTTATTTCATTCATGTTGTGTCATAGGAACCACCGTACTGTTAAGTGGGGTCGAAGAGAACCAGTCAGAATGACTGAAGTGATGCCTAATTCAAATCCTATGTCTTTGAGTGAAGCCTATGAGAGAAAGTCTTGTCCAGAGTCAGACAAGTTAGCTTTACTTGTAGCCCAAGTAAAGTTGCCGTGTGAGTTCGAAATCCGACCGTTGGTACACGTGTCAGTTCCTTAGTGACCCAGGGTCATTTCGGACAGATCAGGTCGGGTTGCCAAGTGGCTATAAGTAGTCCACCCCCCACAACCTTAAACGGTTGGCTGCTCAGATTTCAGTGCACGGCTTTAGTCGTTTGAGAGCAACCCACCTCGAAGCCTTTGAAAGAAAAATTCCTAGTGAGGAGAAAAGCCCTAACCACCCAGAGTCAGAGTAAATTGGGCATCACTTAAGTCTTCGTGTCTGTGTGATTTGAAGACTTATTACACTTGAGGACTGTGCATCCTCTAGATGGTTAGGCGTCGCGTTCAGAGCATCCAAGAGAAATTGTGGATTGCCAGTGAACGAAGTCTGTGAAGGTTTGGGAGTCTACCTTGAAGACTTACCAGAGTGATTGGGCGAGGTCTGTGTGACCTTAGCTCAAGGAGAAAACGGTGAGGACTGGGTGTCTTGGACTAAGTGTCCTTGACTGGGTGTCCAGGACTGTGTGTCCTTTGGTTTAAATACCTAACCGCTCCAACCAGACGTACAGTTGTCACAGCAACTGGAACTGGTCCAACAAATCATTGTCTTCAACGTGTCACTGGTTTCATCTTCACTTCCTTTTACTTATAATTATTCATTGTGAAGCCATTACATGCCTGCTTTACCGTTTGTCTTCACAACATGAATGTATGATCTGTTTGGCTTCATAACTTCTTCCTACCTGATCCTTATTACACTGAAGCTGTTTGTCACTGCGATTTCACTCTATTGAATACATGACCATGGCTGGACTAGTGTAATCTAACTTCCGCTGCATAGTAATAGGCATAATCTTCACTGTTTGTCTTCATAACTCTCACGTTTTGAAGACTTTCATAAAAATCGCCTATTCACCCCCCCTCTAGTCGATATAACGCACTTTCAATTGGTATCAGAGCAAGGTGCTCCCTTGTTCTGTGTGATTCGGTTTAACCACCTGGAGTTTTAGTTATGTCGACTGCAGGGACAATCAAAGTCTCAGCTGCTTGCCCCGTCTTCGATGGAACTGAATATCCCTACTGGAAGAATAAGATGCGCATGCATCTTGAAGCCATTGACATCGACCTATGGTATGTCGTCGAGAACGGCGTTCCCAAGGCTGGAGAAGGTGTCACTGCTGCTGATGTCAAGAAGTTCACTCAACTGGACTCCACTGCCAAGAATATCATATGTGGTCATCTGACCAAAGGACAGTATGGCCGTGTGAGTGCTTTGAAGACATCCAAGCTAGTCTGGGACTGGCTCTCAAAGGTCAATGAAGGCATCTCAACCCAGAGAGATCAAAGAATCAGTGTTCTTCGCAACCTCTTCAACCGCTTCAAGCGAAATGACAATGAGAATGTCCAGCACACATTTGACCGGCTCACTGACATCACAAATGAGCTTCAAGCCCTCGGCGCCACTGAGATCACCAAACATGAAATCGTCAAGACGCTGCTGAGATCACTTGATAGTTCGTTTGACATCCTGGCCCTGATGATTCAAGAACGTCCTGATTTCAAGACACTCGATCCGTCTGACATACTTGAGAGGCTCAACACACATGAGTTTCAACTTTCTGAGAAAAGAGATATCTACGGCCCAAACTATGGGCGAACTCGTGCCTTGAAGGCAAAAGCTGTCTCCTCATCTGAAGAAGAATCTGACTGAAGTTCTGATGATCCTGAAGACATTGGAAGAGAACTTGCAATGCTAGTGAAGAAGTTCCAAAAATTCACTAAGAAGAAAGGCTTCAGGAAATCTTCACGATCAAGCTCAAGGAATGATGAAGCTTCTGCTCATGACTACAAGATGAAAACATGTCACAAGTGCAAGAAAACTGGACACTTCATCTCTGAGTGTCCACAGTGGGACAATGAGAACAGAAGGAAGAAGAAGAGCAAGGAATATGATTCTGACGACAAGAAGAAGAAGAAATACTCAAAGTCTTCTTCCAAAACTTCATCAAGGTCTTCATCACACAAGAAGAGATCATCTGGCAAGGCACGTGCGTTTGTTGGAAAGGAGATGGATTCAGAGGAGGAGTCCGCATCTGAGGAGGCAGAGGTGGAGTCTGAGGAGGAGTCTGATTCTGGCATTGCGAGTCTGGCTACAGCATACGTCGCCAAGTCCATCTTCAATACTGAAGACAATGACTGCATCACCGACACCGACGCAAATGACAAGAACGACTCCACTCCTACCTACTGCTTCATGGCACGCGGTGCCAAGGTAAACACACGCACAACTCGCTATGAAACATCTAGTGACGATGACTCTGAATGTGATTCAAAACCTAGCTACAAAACACTTGCTAAAATTGCAACTGAACAACAGAAAGCTATGGAACATATTCAAAAATTGTTAGACAGAAGCGATGATCTGTTGGGTGCTGAAATGACTCGATCTGAATCCTTAATTGAAGACATAAAAAACCTTCACGTTAAGTATCAGGAACTTGAAGATCGTCATGATACTCTCTCAACAACTCATGAAAAGCTTTCCTATGATTATCTTCAAAGGAAGCAAGAACTTGAGAAATTGAGGGTGGCTCATGAAGATCTTCAAAAGGAAAACGAGTCACTTCGCGCTGAACAGATCAGTCCCGCTCAGGAAGGATTTGAACCACCATGTCTTAAATGCATTGAGCGTGATAATGCTGCTTCTGTTGCTGAATGTTCCACTGCTACTACTGTTTCAATATCTTCAACTGTTGATGTGGTAACTAACCCCTCTGCTGAGGATACCACTGCTATTGCTGATGAGAATGCTAGGTTGAAGACATTGCTTGAAACAGGGATGTACAAAAGTCTGAAAGGGCATCAGACATTATGTGATGTCCTTAAGAAGCAGATTCTGAACTAAAACCCTAGGAAAGAGGGTGTTGGGTTCGTGAGGAAAATTAATGCAGATGGGTCTTACTGGAAACCTGAGCAGTACCCCAAAACCACATGGGTTGCTGCAAAGGAATCCTCAGCAGATCCATCCAATCTGTCTGGCTTCACTTGTGCTAACCCAATTATCATTGATGAATCCTTTGATACAAACTATAAACTGTTTAAGAATCAGAATGATGAAGTGTTTGCCAGGTACATTGGTACTAACTACAGGAATGGACCGCCTATGAAGAAGATCTGGGTTCCGAAAACATGTCTGGAAAATCTTCCTGTGAATGTCTTCATGACACCTCACTTGAAGAAGACAAACCTCAGACCAAAGGCTTCATATGGTCCAAATGCTTCATACAAACAGGGGACTCACCTGAGTCGCACTAACGCAAATGTTTTGCAGGGGAACCATACTCAGGCATATGAATATGAGAGTGGTTCATCGAACCGTCATGTTCATATGACCAAAAATTATTCTGCTTATTCCTATGAGTATTATTGTCCACCTGCTAGACTGTTTGCTAAGGTTTCAAAGCCAAAATTCTCAGATGCTGCACTTAGACTTATAGCTTCTAAGCCACCCTTGAAGATGTGGGTGGTTAAGAAAGCTTAACTCTCCTTTGCAGGGAAAGGTCTCCAGCACAAAAACAAAATCTTCTGATGCTATTGCTGGGGACCATAAAAATCTTGTGGGGTGCAAGATAAAATGCCCAAATGGCATCATTATGTACTTCGTTCCTGAATCGCATGCTACTCTCCCTATCAGTCCTAATCTGGATCTGAGTTTTCATAACCCACTGGTTCGTCAAATGTTTATGCTTCACAATACCCTTCATGAAGCCTATCCCCCTAACTGCATTGTAGGGTACGACACCAGCGACTTCAAAGTCTTCAGAATGGATTATTGACAGTGGGTGTACAAATCATATGACTGGCAAAAGAAGCCTTCTTATGGACTCAACATTACGTCCATCCGACAAGAGCCACATCACATTTGCTGACACTGGTAAAAGTAAGGTATTGGGTCTAGGTAGAGTTGCAATCTCAAAGGATCAACACATGGATAAAGTCATGCTTGTGGAATCCCTTGGCTTCAACTTAATGTCTGTCTCAATGCTTTGCGATTTGAATATGATTGTAATGTTTGGAAAATATCGTTGCCTGGTGCTAATGGAATCTGACAAATCTCTAGTGTTTGAAGGGTATCGGAAGGGTGATTTGTACGTGGTAGATTTCTCAGCAGGACCACAACTTGCAGTATGTCTTCTTGCAAAAGCTTCAGAATGCTGGCTTTGGCATCGAAGGCTTGGGCATGCTGGCATGAGGAACCTCCAGACCCTTGCGAAGAAAAAGCACGTCATAGGCATCGAGGGCGTCAAGTTTAAGAAAGATCACTTATGCGGTGCCTGTGAAGCAGGGAAGATGACAAGGGCAAAACATCCTTCGAAGACAGTCATGACTACTACACAACCCTTTGAACTGCTTCACATGGATCTTTTCGGTCCCACTCACTACTCAACTTTTACTACTTCTGCATGCCTCTATGGCTTCGTAATTGTTGATGATTATTCTAGATATACTTGGGTGCACATAATCCTTTACAAGACTGAAGTGCAGGATGTCTTCAGACGCTTCGCAAATCGAGCTATGAACAATTTTGGCGCCAAGATAAAGCACATCAGAAGTGACAATGGCACTGAATTCAAGAACACTGGTCTTGATACATATCTGGACACCTTGGGCATCACACATGAATTCTCAGCTCCATACACGCCACAGCAGAATGGCGTCGTCGAACGCAAGAACAGAACACTCATTGAGATGGCCAGAACAATGCTAGATGAATACAAGACTCCAAGAAAATTCTGGACTGAAGCCATTGATACTGCATGCCATACAATCAATCGTGTTTATCTTCACAAGCTCCTGAACAAGACATCTTATGAACTCCTAACTGGCAAGAAGCCAAATGTCAGTTACTTCAGAGTATTTGGCGCAAAATGCTGGATCAAGGAC